>NC_057804.1:354733316-354779028 GCF_018294505.1 Triticum aestivum | reverse complement strand
TTTCGTGGTCCACTCCACGGATAGGATCCGAGAAGCAACGCCTGAGTTGAGAAACGTGGAAAACATTGTGGACTCTGGAGAGGTGCGGAGGTAGTTCCAACTGGTAGGCAACTTCTCCTCGTTTGGCGAGAATGCGAAAAGGTCCAATGTAACGAGGAGCCAATTTGCCTTTGATACCGAAACGATGGGTTCCCTTCAGAGGGGTGACCCGAAGATAAGCCTTCTCGTCAACCTCGAAAGTCATAGCCTTATGTTTTCGGTCATATTGACTCTTTTGACGAGATTGGGCTGTTTTCAACTTTTCACGAACGATGCGAACTTGTTCTTCTGCTTCCTGAATCATATCCGGGCCAAAGAATTGTCTTTCCCCGGTCTCTGACCAGTTAAGGGGTGTTCGACATCGTCGTCCATAGAGAACTTCAAAAGGGGCTTTACCCAAGCTAGATTGATAGCTGTTGTTGTAAGCAAATTCGGCAAATGGAAGGCACTTCTCCCAGTCCATTCCGAATGAGATAATAGAGGCTCGAAGCATGTCTTCTAGAATCTGGTTGACGCGTTCCACTTGACCACTCGACTGAGGGTGGAAAGCGGTGCTAAAGGAGAGACGGGTTCCCATAGCATTTTGGAAACTTTCCCAAAATCGAGAGGTGAAAAGACTTCCTCGATCCGAGTTAATTTCCAAAGGAACACCATGGAGGGACACTATTCGGGAGATGTATAAGTCTGCCAGCTGACTAGCGGTTATACTCTCAGGAACAGGTAAGAAATGGGCTACTTTGGAAAGACGATCGACAACGACGAAAATAGCATTATTCCCTCTCTTGGTCCTGGGAAAACCGGTAATGAAATCCATACCAATTTTATCCCATTTCCATTCAGGAATAGCTAAGGGTTGAAGGGTGCCAGCAGGCCGTTGATGCTCTGCTTTTACACGACGACAGACGTCACAATTAGCAATATACTGAGCAATTTCTCTCTTCATCCTAGTCCACCAGAACCTCTGGCGTAGGTCCTGATACATCTTAGTACTACCGGGATGAATGGTGAGAGGAGATTCATGAGCTTCCTTAAGGATCAATCGCCTCAGGTTGCGCACTTTGGGAACCACTAGTCGATCCCCGAAGTATACGACCCCTTGATCATTAATGGAGAAACAATTCGCAACTCCTTTCTGGATGTTTCTCTTGATGCGGGAAATTCCCGGATCTACCTTCTGTGCTTTGATAATCTGATCCGTAAGGGTAGGTTTTGCCACCAAGGTGGAAAGAAAACCTTGAGGTACAATGTGAAGGTTAAGCTTCCGAAATTCCTCATGGAGAAGCGGTTGACTTTGTTGTAACATCAGGTTGTTACAATAACATTTACGACTTAGCGCATCAGCCATGACGTTGGCTTTCCCTGGGGTGTAGGTTATTCCTAAGTCGAAGTCTGTGATCAACTCAACCCAATGTCTTTGCCTGAGATTCAGATCCGGTTGGGTGAAGATGTACTTCAGACTTTGGTGATCAGTGAATATTTCGCAACGGTTACCGAGGAGGTAATGTCGCCAGGTCTTAAGTGCATAGACTACGGCTGCAAGCTCTAGATCATGAGTAGGATAATTCTCCTCATGTGGGTGCAATTGCCGTGAAGCGTAGGCAATTACGTGTCGATCTTGCATGAGAATGCAACCTAGTCCTTGTCGCGAGGCGTCGCAGTAGATAACAAAGTCCTTGGAGAAGTCTGGCGGTACCAGTACGGGAGCAGAGGTCAGGCGTCTTTTCAGTTCCTGAAAGCTGTGCTCACACTGTGGAGTCCATTCGAACTTCTTATCTTTCTTGAGGAGTTCGGTTAGAGGTTTAGCAACCTTGGAGAAGTTCTCGACAAAGCGACGACAATAGCTCACTAAGCCTAGAAAACTCCGAACTTGCTTGACCGATTCAGGTGGAGTCCAATTAAGGACGGCTTGAACTCGCTCAGGGTTAACAGCAATACCTTTACCAGATATTACATGACCCAGATAGGTCACTTCTGACAACCAGAATTCACATTTAGAAAATTTGGCATAAAGGCGATGCTCTCGAAGTTTCTTCAACACTAGCCTTAGATGTTTGGCATGTTCTTCCTCGTTCTTGGAGTAGATGAGTATATCATCGAGATAAACTACGACGAATTTATCCAGATACTCCATGAAGATTGAGTTCATTAACCGAGAAAAGGTGGCTGGAGCGTTGGTTAAACCGAAGGACATGACGGTGTACTCGTATTGGCCATAACGAGTAACAAAGGCCGTTTTAGGAATGTCCCCGTTTCTGATTTTGATTTGATGGTAGCCCAACCTCAAATCCATCTTGGAGAAGACTGAGGATCCAGCGAGCTGATCATACAGGTCGTTGATCCTGGGAAGTGGATATTTGTTCTTGATTGTGACCAAATTGACAGGTCGGTAATCTACAACCATCCGGTCCGTACCATCCTTCTTCTTGACGAATAGGACGGGGCAAGCCCACGGAGATGAGCTAGGTCGGATGAAACCCTTTTTCAAGGACTCATCGAGTTGTTTCTTAAGCTCGGCTAGTTCTAGGGGTGCCATCTTATAAGGTCTTCTGGCAATCGGAACGGTTCCTGGAATGAGGTCTATTACGAACTCAACATCCCTGTCAGGTGGAACACCTGGCAATTCTTCTGGGAAGACATCCGGGAAGTCACGGACTATCGGAATGTCCTCAAGGTCTGGCAAAGGGCTGGCGTTAAGAGAATATAACTGTCGCTTGGCTAATCGGGTCAAGACATTGACTATCTTCCCCGAAGGATGGGTGAGTTGAACAGTCCTAGAGAAGCAATCAATTTTGGCTTGATGAGCTGACATCCAGTCCATACCCAGAATGATATTAATATCTGAAGATTTAAGGGCTATCAAAGCTGCAAGAAAAACAAGTATGTCGACTTGGATTTCATTTCCATAACTTACCCTAGAGGTCTGCCATCTAGACCCGGGAGTAGAAATTTCCATAGTGGATGGCATGTCACAGAATGCAACATTATGCAAACGAGCATAATTTTCGGATATAAAAGAATGAGAGGCTCCTATATCGAAAAGAACAGATGCCGGGTGGCAATTAACAAGAAGCGTACCGAGAACGACGTTGGGATCCTCTTGAGCTTCTTCGGCCGAGATATAGTTGACATGGCCACGTGAAGCGGTGACCGGCTTGGCGTGGAAAACTTTTCCTGTCGGCTTGCCACGGCCAACAGCTTTAGCAGACTGGTTGGGGTTGGTCTGGGGACACTCACGCATATAGTGGCCAGATTCCCCACACTTGAAACAAGTCACGGAACTGGTACGTGGAGGAGCATTGTTGGTTGGACCCCCACAGGGCTTGGCCGGTGCAGACTGTTGAACAGGGCGAGGCGCCTGGAAAAATGGCCTCGGTGTGAACCTGGGTGGCAGGGCGGTGTTGGGTACCCACACGCGGCGCTTCTGAGGACCAGCACCGGATGAGAAACCCATGTCACGGCCATGCTTGCGTGTTGCGTCATAGTCAGCCTGACCAGTTTCAGCACTGATGGCTTTGTTGACAAGTTTCTGAAAAGATGTGCACTCATGCAGACGGAGGTCGCGGCGAAGCTCAGGACTAAGTCCCTTATGGAACCTTGCTTGCTTCTTGGCATCAGTAGACACTTCCTCAGTTGCATATCGTGCGAGATTACCAAACTCCCTGCTGTAAGCATCCACAGAAAGTCGGCCTTGGGTGAAACTGCAAAATTATTCACGTTTACGGTCCATGAGACCCTCCGGAATGTGATGTTCACAGAAAGCCTCGCTGAATTCAGCCCAAGTAGTGACATGGCCCGCCGGGCGCATAGCTCCATAATTCTCCCACCATAGACTGGCGGGGCCTTCAAGATGATATGCAGCAAAGGTGACCTTGTCAGCCTCCGCTACCAGCGCGGAGCGCAGTTTGTGAGCGATACTGCGAAGCCAGTCATCAGCGTCGAGAGGCTCGACGGAGTGGTGGAACGTGGGTGGATGTAATTTGATAAAATCACTGAGTGACACCACGTTAGTCCTCTGATGGTGTGCCGTGTTCTGTTCAATACGCTCCAACAAACGGTTGGTCTCCCGCTTGTTTCTCTCAGCTTCCATCATAACCTCGGCTAGGGAAGGGAGATGAGGCAGATTTGCATCCCTGACTTTACTGCCTTCGGCCTGCTCTTGAGGAGCAGGGTTAGTGCGCGTGTTGACCATCCTAGGTAAACAAGACAATGATTTAGTCAGGATGATAAAATTCCGACATAGGATATAAAATGTAAGGAATAACTCGAAATGCAAGATGATCATCCGTATGACATGGTAGATACAGAAACTGCTTCTTTTATTCCATCGTCATACACACCATACAGGGTTTAGTACAAGACCAAACAAAGTACTATTACGGTGAAAAGAGGATTACATCTCATCGGAGGCATTCCAAGCTCCTATACATTATTTTTCTACACCTCCGGAAAGAGTACAAACTAGGTCATATCCCACGAGTCACGCGGGACGATAGACGACACAGCTAGTGCGAACTAATGATACTACCACTAACTCAGACCGATCCGTAGTAGTCCTCGTAGAAGTCACCTCCATAGCCTGGAAGCTCAACATGATCATCCGGAAACAGACGATCTCGCGGAGCTTGTGGACCATAGGGGCTAGGATGAGGCCTTGGACCAACAGACGGTGGCCTGCGGGGACCGCGAGGTGGGGTGATGCCTCCTACATCACGCCAACCCATCACGTCTGGCAAAGCAGATCTCACAGGATAGAGATCGCGCATATCTGAAACTCCAGCTTGCACCGCTGGTGCGAACCGAGTCAAAGTGGCCCAGTGGTCAGCACGGGTATTGAAGAGCTCTAACCTTAAGGCCCGATTTTCACGGTCCTTATCCTCGAGCATCTCAGCAGTGGTGCGAGTCCGTGAATCCTCCTGAGTGGGGTCAGCATAGATAGCCTGGAGATACCCTTGTGCTCCCGGAAGTGATCCTGGGATATACCGGAAATCAGAGTCCCGAAATAGTCCAGATCTGACTCGCATAATGGTCATCATAGAGTAGGCGGCGTCCTGCACAGCCATCTCAATAGTAACCCCGAGTCCATAGGAGCAGTGAAGGGGCTCGGTGGATCCAGGATAAGATGGAAATATCCGGACAGTGCAGAGATACTGGCTTTGATTAAAGTCTCGGAATTGCTCTTCGACCGTGTACTCAGGATACCAGCGGTATCCAGCCTCAGTCATTACCCTGACCAACTTGGCAGTATGGCCGGGTACATCTAGGCATCGAGTCAGGCGAACCACTTGATTGAGGTCGCGAGTGGCCATCTGAAAGCACAATCATAATGCAAAGGCATTAGAATTTCTAGCAAAATTTCGGCAGCATAACAGCTGTAAATGCTCAAAAAGGATTTGAGACCTTTGACAAAGGATTTCGTACACACTCAACATCATCATATCCAGGTTCTGAATCCATTCTAACAACATAATGTGGTAATAGAACTAAACTAGGCTTGTATCCATCACACTTATAAGGTACTACTGATTAGTAACACGTGATCCTGATAGAGAGAATAGATCCTAATTCCTTAACCCCCGGTGGAAGAATGGACTGACTCATATCAAAATGTCATAAGATAAAGGAGTAAAAAGAGCCTTACGTTCGAACCCACGAACAATTCCCCTAGATATAACTAAAGAATTTCTAGACTCAACATCGACCAGTTTGGCTTGGAGAACCTACAGGCAGTCCGGCTCTGATGCCAACGCTGTCAGGACCCCGACTCGATGCCACATCGATCTAGCCGGTAACACCTCATATCTCTTTGCGGCCTCACGCACGGTATCCCCACGGGTGTCGCCTTACCTTTGCCCGGGACTGTTTGCGCCTTTTGGCTCACGTATATGATAGTGTCGCTAGCATCCATATGATAAGGAGCCCGGGCTGACATGACTAGTCGTAAACCCAAAGTGGCACAGACTTACAGGGACAGGCATCCATGACCCAGCTTAGAACGTGTCGGTCATCAGCAAGTGGGTCCAGGCTGTAGCACTGGGCTAGCAGGACTCCGGTAAACCGGGCTGTAGCGGGCTAACAGGACTCCGGTACTCAAAGCGTGACATTTCCCTGAAGGGACAGACACAGGAACGAAGAAGGACACATGCCGGCTAGCCTAAGTGTTCCAGAGCAATAGCAAGCTACCATGGCTCAGCGGTAACACTAGGAGACATTTCCCGGTAAGAGAGGCTACTAAAGATAAACAACTAGATGGTCAGATCCCACACATACCAAGCATTTCAATCATACACACAATATGCTCGATATGTGCAAATACAATGAAGCATCACAACATGACTCTACGACACAAGTACTTTATTTAAGGCTCAGGGAGCCATACATAACATACACAAAGGTACGGGTCTCACGACCCAACATTCAAGTCATACAGTCATACAAACCAGCAACGGAAGTAACTTGTCTGAGTACAGACAACTAGTAAAATAAAAGAGGCTTGGAAAGCCTAGCTATACTACATGGTCCTTCACAAGCTCAGGGTCACCACCTGGGTCTTAGCCTACTCGTTGATGTCAACGTCTACATAGAACCCATCAGAAGGGGTTGCAGCGTCTTCTTTAAAAATGTAAATTATAGCAACATGAGTACAAAGGTACTCAGCAAGACTTACAGCAGATCCTACATACATGCATAGTATCAAGAAGGGTTGGTGGAGTTATTGCAGCAAGCCAGCTTTGACTCTTGGCTAGACTATCCTACGATACTCCAACTTGAATTGGTTTTGCGCACACGAGTCCACTACTCACCAATTCAATACGCTGCCGAGGATTCGCCTCCGTCTTCCTACGGAAGAGCCATCCTCGGCACTCACACTTATCTTGAGGCTTTTAGTAGTTTCCATTTACTTGTCTATGAACTGTATAGGCAACCAAGTAGTCCTTTACCGCGGACGCGGCTATTCGAATAGATCATGATAACCCTGCAGGGGTGTACTTCTTCATACACGCTCTCACCACTTACCGCCGTTTACACGACATGTACTCGGCAACCTTCAAGCGGAAGCTCAACGTGGGTGTCGGCCACGACCTACCTAATCACCTAAGCCTCCAGTCCAGGTTTATCGCCTATTCAGGTTCCATCCGCAGGGAGTCCGGCCGAGGTTTCCCATACGGCCCCGAACGATGTGAACAAGGTTCCCGAGATACCTAACGGGTATTCGGTACACCCGGCCACGTACCTACCGCATCACAGCCCACCCCTACGGTCAGCGCTGTCCACGGCCTCCAGTAGGCTACAAACACCAGAAACTACTTGCAACTCCTGGACGGAGAACTAGGGTGAATAAGAAGCCGAGAGGGTCCATTGGTTTCGGGCCCAATGCATGGTAGTAGCTGATTCTTAAATCACACATACAGATCTCAGTGCTTAAGGTCGGCTTCAATGAAACAACCCACCATGTACTCCTACATGGCCTCTCATCGATACCTTTACCAAATCGTGTTCACCACACCACTCTCATTACTGACATGAACATTTCACTCTAGCCCATCACCCAGATGAACCAGACCTGACACGACTCTAAGCATAGCAGGCATAGCAAGGTAGGAACAACACATACATATGGCTCAAACAACTCCTACACATGCTAGTGGGTTTCATCTAGTTACTGTGGCAATGACAGGTCATGCAGAGGAAATGGGTTCAACTACCGTAGCACACAGCAGTTTGAAACGCGTTGTCTTAATGCAGTAAAAGAGAGCAGGAGCGAGAACATGGGATTGTATCGATATGATCAAATGGTTGGTTGCTTGCCTGATGGTTCGATGCACTGATACGGTTCTTCGTTAGGGTAATCACGGTACTCCTCGGAGGCAGAACCTGTCGCAAGGGACACCGATACACAACCATCACCAAACAATGTGCAACAATATGATGCATGCATGAAACATGGCAATATGAGTGTGTTGGGCTAATGCAACTAAAACCAGAAGGGTTTGAACAAATTTGAATCAAAGATTCAAATTTCAAACTCAAACATGGCCTTTTAAAGTGCTTTTCCTTATTCTGCTTAAAACATCAATTTAACTTGTTTGATCATGCATGAAAATAGTACAGATGGATAGATTGGATTTTTCTGATCATTTTTCATATATAATTTGTCCAATTTGGAGTTACAGATTAAAAGTTATGAATTTTTGAAGTTTAAATAATATTCTGGAATTTCCTGATTTAAATTAAATCCAGAAATATATATATTGCGCCAGCATGACGTCAGCATGACGTCAGTGGTCAACTGCGGCTGGCTGGGGTCAAACCTGACGTGTGGGGGCCACACGTCAGTGACAGGGGGGTTTAACAGGGTTAAATTAATCCTAATTAGGAATTAGTGGCGCTGGGGCCCACTGGTAAGTGTCAGGGGGGGGTAGTTAGTTTAACTAATTCGGTTAGTGCTAATCCTAATTAGCTACAGGGCTGGGCCCACCTGTCAGGGACACAGGGGGGTTCCT
Source organism: Triticum aestivum (assembly GCF_018294505.1). Lineage (NCBI taxonomy): Eukaryota > Viridiplantae > Streptophyta > Magnoliopsida > Poales > Poaceae > Triticum > Triticum aestivum. The sequence continues at coordinate 354,770,488 of NC_057804.1, read as the reverse complement.
GCCGTGGTCAAGGTGGGTCAAACCCACCGGCGACATGACGCCGGCGAGGCCCGAGACGGCGGCGCGATGCGGAAACGCGCTACAGGGCACGGGCGAGGCCGTGCTTGGGCTCGTTGGAGAGCCCTTGCTCCCGCGCGTCGAACGGTGGTGGTGGCCGTGCCTGTGGTGGCCGGTACCGACAACGGCGAGCTCGTGAGCGGCGGCCGGAGTTCGGGTGCGGTCGGAATCGGCGTTGCAGGGCGTTAGGGGAGGTGTTGGTGCGTGCTACGTGCTCTTGGTGAGGTGTGGAGCACGATGGTGTGCTCGGCTTCGAGCTACAACGGCTCCAGCCACGGCGGCGACGAGGCACGGCGGCGACGAGCTTCGGAGCTCAAGGGGGCGGCAGCTACAGGATGCTAGGGACGACGGGGCAAGGGGGAATCGGGTCAGTGGCTCACCGCGGAGCTGCAGGGATGGTTAGCGGGCTCGGGGATGTCCGGTAGCTCTCGATTCGACGGCGACGATCTCCGGTGGCCGAGGAGGGGAACGGCGACGTGGGCGGCGATGCAGGGCTTCCGGAGACCCGTGGATCGGTGGGGAGGAAGAGGGGGTCGAGGCGGAGCTCCTGAGCTCAGCGGAGGGGCGAGGGGTGGCCGGTGACGGCTGCTATGGCGAACGGCGGCGATGGTGGTGTTCGGCCTTGAGAGAGAGAGCGAGGGAGAGGAGGGAAGAACCGAGGGAGAGTGAGAGAGAGCAGGGGAGGGGGCGTGGCGTCGTCCGGGGCATCGAGAGGAGGAGGGGAGGGCAGGCAGGCAGGCGAGCAGGTGGCGTGGCGCGGTGGCGCGCGCGCGCGCCGGCCACACTCCCCTCCCTCTGTCGAGGACGAAGACGACAGAGGAGGGAGGCGGGCTGGGCCGCCTGCTGGCTGGGCCGGCCAGCTGGCTGGGCTGCACAGGGAGGAGCCCAGGTAAGCTCCTCCTTTTATTTACTTTTCTTTTTCTAATTTCTGACATTTGTTTTGATTTAAATAATATATTAAATCATTTATTTACCTTATGCCAATTTTTGCAGGAGCTAGATATATTATTCCAGAGCTCCTTTATAAATGGCATAATATTTGGACATATATTAATATATATAAATAATATATTTCCAATGCAAATATTTATGCATTAATTCCAAATGCCCAAAATAAATACCTATGAGCTCTTAAAAAATATTGGTTTGATTTTTATCTCTGTCCAATATTTTCAGAGAGCAACATGAGCATTTTCTTGGACCCTTTTGGAGAAATTTTTATTTGGATCGTTTTCAAAAATGATTCTGAGGGTTTCACAGATCCCCATTTCAAGTTTCTGATGAAAGAGTAAACATGATGCAACACTCTAATGCATGACTAGCTAGGGTGTGACACTGGTCTTCGTTGTCGAGCCTCAGGCTCCAACTTGGGCATGACACTTCCCTTATTTCCTCCAAACAGGAGAACTTCCCAAAGAGCAAGAAGAAGCTGAAAAAGTAGCCTAGAGGACTAGTATGTATCAGTTTGTTGACACTACGCTATTCAGAAGAAGGCCCAACGGTGTGAAGCTGAAGTGCATTTTCTAGGAAGAAGGAAAGGAACTACTTGCAGAAACTCACAAGGGTATGTGTGGCTCCCACATCGGATCAAGGGCCTTGGTTGGAAAAGCTTTCCGGCAAGGTTTCTACTGGCCGACAGACTTCCAGGATGCAATTGAGCTGGTCCATCAGCCTACTCAAGCTCTCCAAATGATCCCTTTGTCATGGCCATTATTGGTCTGGGGGCTTGACATCTTGGGCCCCTTCCCCCATGCTACCGGGGGCTTTGAATTCTTGTTCGTTGCAATCGACAAGTTTACAAAGTGGCCGGCAGTGGAGCGCGTGAGAAAGGTGACCGCACAGTCAGCTATCAAGTTCTTGAAAGGATTGGTGTGCCGCTTCGGGGTACTTGCTCGAATCATCACCGACAATGGCACCCAATTCACAAGCCGCGCCTTCATGCAGTACGTTCATTCCCTCGGAAGCAAGATCTCATTTGCCTCTGTTGCGCATCCCAGAAGGAACATACAAGTTGAGAGGGAAAATAATAAAATGTTGTGAGGCCTCAAGACAAGAACATTTGATAAGCTATAGAAGTGTCGGATTTCGGATTCCGTGCACCCTTCATAGGTTCGAACTCTAGGGTGCGTGCGGAGATCTCAACCTACCCAGCCTGCCTACTCGCGATCTTCTAGACCTAGCGCGTCGAGCTCAAAGGGACAGAGAGACACAACAGTTTATCCTGGTTCGGGCCACCTTGCGGTGTAATACCCTACAATAGCGTTTTGGTGGATTGCCTCGAAGGGCTGTGGATGAACTAGTGCAGTGGATGAACTGGCCTCAGGAGATGAGGTGTTCTTGAGCTCAGGAGAGCTGGTGAAGTGGTTGGATGAGAATGGATCCTATCTGTTCGTCCCCCTCTATGGTGGTGGTTAAGTCCTATTTATTGTCGCCTGGGTCCTCTTCCCAAATGTTGGCGGGAAGGGATCCCACAACAGCCAGATTTGAAGGGGGACACGAAGTACATCCTATCTTGACTAAAGTGGTCTTTTCCTGTGAAAAGCCTCTGGTCGTGACGCTGCAGTGGGCTCGGCGATGACCTCCGTCCTCCCGTCTTGGCAGTCTTGGTCTTGTTTCACTAGAATGGAAACCTTTGGCTGATTCCTCGGGACTCCATGCATGCTGCTTGCCTCCTTTGCACCAAAGAGGAAAGTGGTACCCTGCACCCGCTGGCTCCCGCCTGGACATAGTCGCCATGCCTAACGTCAGCTGAGCCTCGAGAGGTGCACCTTGCATAGAACTCTCCGCCCCTTGGGAGCCAGCCTGGGGAGGCCAATCCCTTGGAGGTCTTGGCGTCATTTGCCTCACGAAGCTTGGCCTCTTGCAAGGGTCTTGAGTTGTCGATGCTGAAGTTGGGCCGTACCAGGCCGTCGATGGAAGCGTGCAGTGGGCCGCATGCAGGAAAGTCTGGGTACCCTCATATCAAGAACACCGATAGTAGCCCCCAGGCCCAAGGCATGCTCGGACTTGGCTTCTAGGCGATGCCAAAGGGCAAGTGCAAAGCACCACGAGCCCTAACTGCCTACGGCCTTGAACTACGCATGGTGATTGATGGGACATGAGCATCTCCACTTCCCCATGCTGCCTCGGCTAGCGTTTCCATCTAACAAAAGGGATGCCATCTGCCGCCGTGCCTTCATTGCCTTCCCTTCATCTTGCTCCAGATCCCCTTCTCCCAACGCAAAAGAAATGGTCCAGATCTGCCGATCCTTCCCTCCAATCCTTTGCCCGATGGCCGCTGAGAAAGCCAACGCTCTAGCCCCAGCTACCGAAACTGCCTCGTTTGAGCCGGCGCGGATCATGCCCTCGGTCACCGGGGATAAGCTCCAGACTACGCTTCTCCTGACTGCAAGCGATGATAGCGCGTGTGGGAAGACAGCGCTCCGGGTTGCCTCCGCCGTGCCAGAGCCCGCGAATAGTACCTTCTATCCCTTCTTCTTGCACAGCATCTGCTCGGGGCTGATTCCTCCCTTCTCCCGCTTCTTCTATGTCATTCTCCACCATTACTGCCTCCACGTGCTCCACATCCACACCAACTCTATCCTCCTCTTGTCCATCTTCGCCTTCTACTGTGAGGCGTTCGTGCGGGTGATGCCCTCCGTCGCCATCCTCCGCCACTTCTTCTACCTCCGCTTGACAGGCGACCGGCCTGCAGGGTGGGTCAGCTTCCTCGCGGCCTGGGGCGGCAATGCGATCTCACACGCCGGGAAGAAGGCAGAGGACGCCCGGAAAAAGTGGGTCCTAATGGATGCCAAGTGCTCCCATGACCAGCTGGAGATGCTGACCGGGCTCCTGACCTCCGAGAAGGGGTGGTTTACCGAGAAGATCACCGACCCCCATCTGAGGCCGTTGATGAGGAAGATGGAGGCCGACCTGAAGGCCGAGAAGCTGACGGGGGCAATGATCGTCAAGGACTTCCTGACACAGCACCTGGCACCGCTCCAGGATCGCTCCCGCCCCTTATGGATGATCGTGGGTGCCGACGACAAGATCCTCCTGTGCCAGGCAGCCTTCCTGAGGAGGAGCTGAGCAAGGTGTTGCTTTCCTTGACTGGGAAGGTCCCAAGCGGCCCTCCAAATGATTGCCTCCCGCTGTACCGCTGAGACGATGAAGAGAAGATCGCCGCCGCCATGTCTGTCTTCAACGAGTTTGGACCAATGCCGACGGGGCCTCCCCCGCCGGCCGCATCCTTGGTGAAACTGTCCTCCGACGACCATTCCTCTAAGGCCACCGAGGAGGACGGGGGAGGCGGAATCCTCTGCCCCGAAGCAGGGGGAACTCCTCTGCAACTTTTCTGACGATGACGATGGGGACGCGCATCCAGCGGTGGAGCTGGCCCGTTCTACAGGGGTCACCCCGAGATCCGGAGTGGCCTCCTCAAAGCAGCCAAAGTGGACGATCGGGAGGAGGGGCAGGAATGCACTGATCCCTCTAGGCAGCAGTCCACCTTCGCCGGCACCATCCAAAGCGGCGCCGACCGCGTGCTCTCCTCCTCCCAGGAGCGCAGCTCCAGCTGCCCCGGTGAAGCCCCCGCTGATGAGCCTAAAGAGGAGCTATGTCGCTTCGGACCGGTAAGTGTTCTCCCTTGGCCTTGCTCCTGAATCTTGATGTGATGCTTAGTATCGTTGTTCGATGTCAGGCCGCAGTTGTCGGTGAAGAAGAAAAAAGAGAATGCTGAGGTCGCCGTGGTCGAGCGTGTCGAGGTGGGTGCCACAGCTTTGGTGCAAGGGGGCGATGTGGCTCCCGTGGCTCCAGTAGTGGCGTCGTCTTCTCCGGGCTCGGAGGTCCAGCCTCGGGAGGAGCCGGCGTCCGTGGCACGGCTGACCCTGGCAGCGCCCGTCTCCGTTGTGACTGCTGAGGTCGCAAGGCCTCCAGAGCTCCCAGTCCTTCCTGCTGCTGCAGCTTCACCTGCCTTGGCACCGAGAACATCTCCTCTTCCGCCCATCGTGCTGCTGGGCCATGGTGCTCCAGTCACCTCCGGAGCCCTGGAGGAGGCCCAAGCTGCACTGGACCATCTAAAGAGTGATCGTCAAGGTCCGGATCGACACGCAGCGTTAGGGTGCCTACGGCTGATCTCAGGGTGGCTCCAGGCTAACGCGTCTGTCCGGACGGCCTGGAGTTCCACGGAGGAGAGCCAGAAGGTGGCCGGTGTAGCCGCTGCCAAGCGTGACTTGGCACAGAAGGAAGCCAAGGACGCCCAGGAGCGGTGCCACGCGGTGGAAGCCAAGCTGAAGGCCCTCCAGGATCAGCAGGCCGCCCAGGCCAGCCAACTCCAGGAGCTAGAGGAGAAGCTGAAGGCCCAGGAGGTTGCCGTCATTAATCGTGAGGCTGAGCTGAAGCAGGCAGCCCAGGAGCAGGCCATGGAGCATGACCGCCTTAAGAGGTTGAAGGAGGAGGTGGAAGCGGCCCAGGCATCCCTTGCTGAGACCAAGGGGGGCGCCGCCATGGAGCGTAGCACCCTTGCCTCCTTCGAGGCGAGGTATCACAAGGCCTGGCAGGCACTCTTTGGGAGTGATCCTCAGGGGACAATGGTGACCCCTAGGGAGAGCCCTGCTACCCTGCTTCCTGACATTGTTGATTTGCTCGAGGACGTCGTCCACGGGTTCGGCTCAATGGTGGAATGTGAGGCTCGCATACTCTCTTCGTCGGCCCTGACGCGCGCCTTTAGCCACCTCTATCTCCGAGATGCCAGCTTTGACTTCACCGCCTTCCTCGATACCATGAACCCCGACTCCGGCGACGCCGTTGCTGATGCCGTGAAGGGTTCAATGGAGGCCCTGCTGGCCAAGTTCCTCGTTGTTGGCCCTGCGGCTGGGGTCGAGGGCACGAAAAACGCTGTTGACGACAAGGCTCCGAAGGTGAGCGACAGCGGCAGCTAGGGATGAAGAGGTGGTTTGATGGTGCTGCTTCTTCCTATTTTTGTCCTGTAGCATGTAATGTGCCTAGTGGAGGCGTTAAAGCTGATGCTTGGAACAATATGTTTTGTAATAACTAGCTTATGGTTTGGCCACTTCCTTTCTATTTGCTTTGTTGTTCTGCGTCGGTAGGGCCCGAACCCGCTCGTACCTCAACCACGGTTGGGTCGTCCGGATCACCAGGACAAGCCCAAAGGGTGAGGGGCTATGTGGCCAGCTAGGCTCCTCTGACACGATGCTCAGGAGTCACCCTTGACGTACGAACAACTTGGGAAAAGAGGTGCGAGGGTAACTCTTGGTGTTTTGTGTCGGCAGGGCCCGACCCCACTCATACCTTAGCTGCCCCTGGGTCCTCCAGATCACCAGGACGAGCCCAAGGGGTGAGGAGCTACATGGTCAGTTAGGCTCCTGAGACGCGATGCTCAAGAGTCCCCCTTGACGTACGAACAACTTGGGAAGGGAAGGACGAGAGTTAGGCCTTTGTGTTCTGCATCGGCAGGGCCCGGCCCCGCGCACACCTCAGCCGCCGTTGGGTCGTTCGGATCGCCAGGACGATACCAAGGGGTGAGGGGCTACGTGGCCAGTTAGGCTCCTGAGACCTGATGCTCAGGAGTCCCCCTTGACATACGAACAGACCATCATACCTCTCCTCGTCGGTCTCTCGCTCGGGAGGGGCGCACGAAGACCAGGTCTGTGGGACCTAGCAAGGTGGCATACGCCAGGTGTGACATGAGCGTAGCCCCTGTGCCCAGCCCACTCGCACTACCCTCCCAAGGGAGAGCAGCGCGGCAAGGCTAAGCACTGAGCCCGGAGGCTCCCTGGGGTTACCACAGCCGCGAGGCTACCCTCAGTTGTTTATCACCAGCGCGGTGCATGGTGCTTCCACTCTTGCATGGGCATAGCCACTCCTCGACAGTGTCGACGACCAACGCGGAGCATGGTACTTCCACTTGTGCATGGGAGGGGGCTCCCTCTGAGGAGAGCGACCGGGGGGTGTACAGCCCCGCGTAGACATGTGGCTTGCACGGCAGGGCTGGAGGAGGTGTGTATGGGCACTCGTGAGCCAACGCGGGACTCACGAGGTCCTACCTCAAGGCGGGTTGAGCCTGAATTTGATCGGGAGCTATTGTGTTAGTCCTCCAAGATTGTTAGGCAACCTGCGCCGAATGAGTCTGCTGAGGTTATTGCATGAGAAGGCCAGACACCAACGACCCCAGGGGGTGACGTGAACGGGGACGGCCCACTAGACAGAGCTCAGTCATTGGGTTTATCGATGCTGCAGGGACAGACCCGAGCACAGACGTCGTGCCCAGTCTTCTCATGCAAAGATCCTGAAGAAAAACAACCGGCACGCGTCTCCCATGGCGACGAGACACCAGGTCGCACGCCCTCACTCATCTGCCCGCGATTAGCTCATATAGAACAAGGCACCAAGGGCCATGGGAGGTGACGTACATGGGAGCTGGCCTGTGAGCCAGAGCTCAGCCTCTTGGGTTTAGCGACGCTGCAGGGACGGACCCGAGCATAGATGCCGTGCCAGTCCTTAATCATGAGGCGGTCGTGGGTTGGCTCGTAAGGGCGCGAGACGTTATTGGCAATGAAGCGCCAGTCAGGCAGTTGATAGTCTCAAGGAAATTCATAAGGGAAGGTAAACTAGTTCTAATAGACGCAAAAGGGATACATGTCGCAGGGACGGACCCACGCGACCTGGGGATAATGCAGCCCGAGGGGCGCCCCCAAGCTGAACGAACTAAAAAGATGTCACCTGGCACTATTGCTGAAGAGATGTCGGTGTAGTAGAAGACGCACGCTGCTGAAGTCATTCCTCACAAGCCGCCCTGGCCCTGAGCCTCGGGAGGCTCTGGGGGCTGGGGGGCTCCCGAAGATCCATCTCCATCTCCGCCAGGGTCGCCTGGTGCCTAGCCTCTCGAGCCGCCATGACAGCCCGCATGCAGTGCTGGAACGCCACAGCCGCGCTCGGCAGGCCTAAGGGCATGCAAACGTACTCGCATCAGGCGACATGTGAAGGCCAGAAGAGCTGCCGAGATGTAGCCCTGTTGAGCCCTGGGATGTCGATGCAGACGCAGCAATCCTTACCCTCTCCAGGGCAACGAGTCGCGCCCTATGGTAGGCGGTGATCGCCCTGCAGAACCCTTGCCTCCTCAATCTCCTCGACTACCTTGCCGATGAACTCCTGAATACCTGGAGCCTTACGCCCTGCGCCTTCTCCTAGGAAGCATGGGCCGAAGCATGCCTCCACGTGGTTCCCGAGCGCCTCCCTCGTGACGTTGTCTAGGTGTGAGGCCCTCTAGAGGAGAGCACCCGAGCCCAGCCTGAGAGGGGCGCCGTGCGCGCCTTCCTATACGACAGGCGAAGGAGCCCCATCCAGGGACGCGTGTCTCAGTGCTACGCTGTCGAGTGATGCCTTCTCATGAGACCCCTGACCCAGGTGCAGCTTCTTCGTCTTGGGGGCGACCTCAGGAGGGAGGACACCGCCCTCGTCTTCAGGGTTGTCGACCGCTGTAGCATGGTAGGCGCGCTCGAGGGAGAACACCGCGTCCTTCTCCTTACAGGCGACTGTGATGATGCCGCCGCTTCCAGGCATCTTGAGGACATTGTAGCCGTGGTGCATTGTTGCCATGAACTTGGCCAGTGCTGGGTACCCGAGGATGGCGTTGAATGGCAGACGAATTTCTGTGATGTCATAGTCGATGAGCTTGGTGTGGTACTTGTCGTGTTCTCCAAAGGTGGCAGGGAGGCAGATCTGCCGTATCGGATGCGTGGAACCGTTGTTCACTTCTAAGAATGGCTTGGTAGGCTAAAGCTGGTGATACGGCATCTGGAGCTTGTTGAACGTCTGGACAGAGAGAACATTGATCCCTACTCCACCATCAATGAGAGTCTTGGTGACAACCACGTTGCTGATGACAGGCGAGCAGAGCATCGGGAGTGCCAGTAGTGGCTGCACACTTGAGATGATTGGAGGAGTTGAAGGTGATGGCACATTTGGACCACCTGAGCGGGCGAGTTTCTTCTGGCTTGGGGAGCACTATGTTCACCTCGCGTGAACTGCTTGAAGATGAGATGAGAGGCTGGGTCCTGAGAGCCGCCTAGGATGCAGGCGATGGCTCGAGGCTCCTGGAAGCCCCTAGCCCCCTCGTCCTGGTTATGATCTTCGTTCCTTCTTGGTGGTGGAGGCAATGGAGGAAAACCGCTGTTGTCCTGAGGCCGATCCTCACGAGGCTGGTCCCTCTAGGCACCCTCGCAAGGCTGGCCCTGCCAGCGATCCTCCTAGGGCTGGTCGTGCCACTCCTGGTGATGGTCGCGGCCATCCCAGCATCCTCCTCCACGGCCGCCCCCACGACCGTAGCCTCGATCATTGCGGTTGGGGCATCAACCGAGACGCTTGTCGTGGAGGGCCCTCAGCTCCTGGCAGTCGTTGGTGTTGTGGCTATGGACATTGTGAAAGACGCAGAACGGTCGGTTGCTCTTGGATGACTCAGGGTGGTCACATCCATGCTTCATCGCTGGCTCGGCTGCAAGCAAAACTGGTCCCTTGCGCTTCATGTCCTTGTACTTGGCCTTCTCATCTTCTGGGTCACATCAGGGAGCTCGAGGAGGGATAGGCATCCCTCCTCAGCCCTCGTGCACTTTTTCGCCATGTTGAACATCTCCAGGGCTGTGCAGAGGTCCTCATGGATGGCGATCTCCTCCTTCATGGACGTCACGGAAGCCATCAGTGAACGCTGAGATGATGGCCTTGTCCGACACCTTGGGGATCTTGAGGAGGACGTTTTTGAAGCGTTGGATGTACTTTTGCAGGGTGTCCCCTAGCTCCTGCTTGATGCGTCGTAGGTCACCCGCGGCTGGCAGGCGGTCATGATTGCCCTGGAAGTTGGCGATGAAGCGCTCGCGCATCTCATCCCAGCAGGAGATAGATCCTATGGGGAGATTCAGGAGCCAGGAGCGTGCGCCATCCTTGAGATCCATGGGAAGCAAGTTCTCCATGATCTTCTCGTCACCACTGGCCGCCTCGATGCTCGGCTCATAGAGCTGCAGGAACTCGGCAGGGTCGGCGGTGCCATCGTAGCATGGGGGTAGGTCAGGCTTGAACTTGCCCGGCCAGATGACGTTGCGAAGCTCCGGGATGAACGTGTGGAACCCTACCGTGGTCATGGGAGCCCGTCGAGGAGGTGGAGCTTGGTCTTGTGCCCGCGCGCCGCCACCATCACAGGCAGCCAACGATCTTGACGTGGGGGTGCTGAAAGCCCACGTGCATGTTCTTTGGGCCGCTTCACCACTTGGCAGCTCGCCTCCTCACGCGCGGTCGCCGGCCATGGTGGCTCGCGCCGTGGTGCCACCCGCCTTGGTTCGATGCGGACGCCCTGGGATAGAGGTGGTGGAGGTGCCCCGTGGGCCATGTCGCCCGCGGCAGGCGACTACTGAGGCAGAGAGCGGGCCGGTGCAGTGGATACTCTAGCGGCACTGACAAGCTCGGCGATGCGCTCGAGCCACTCCTCGTAGAAGTCGTCGGCGAGGCGATAGCAAAGGAGCTCTCGGGCCATGAGCAGAGCTGCTTGCATGTTTACCGGGCCATGAATTGCGTGAGAGGATGAAGCTGCCAGGGTCAGTGACAGAGTGGTGTTGCGCCCGCCATGGCGCGACAAGGGGTGTGTAGCCACGATGCTTGCTGCTCGTGGCTGGCAGGGCCCGTGGCGGTGTTGGCCGCTGGTGACGGAGGACGACCGTGGCAGCCGTCGCCTACCGGAGCTATCTGGGCGACGCGGGCGGCTAGCATGGCCCGGCGCTCAGTAGCCCGACGTGCATGAGCCATGGAAGTGTCCGAGTAGCGGTGGATCAATAGACGGAAGAGAGGATCCGACGCACCCCCTACCTGGCGCAGCAAATTTCGGATTTCGGGTTCCACAAACCCTTGATAGGTTCAAATCCCGAGGTGCATGCGGAGATCTCAACCTACCCAGCCTGCCTACTCATGATCTTCTAGGCCTAGCGCGTCGAGCTCAAAGGGGCATAGAGACACGGCAGTTTATACTGGTTCAGGCTACCTTACGGTGTAATACCCTACACCAGCATTTTGGTGGATTGCCTCAAAGGGCTGAGGATGAACTAGTATAATGGATGAACTGGCCTCAGGAGGTGCGGTGTTCTTGAGATCAAGAGAGGTGGTGAAGTGGTCGGATGAGAATGGATCCGATCTCTTCATCCCCCTCTATGGTGGTGGCTAAGTCCTATTTATAGTGGCTCGGGTCCTCTTCCCAAATGTTGGTGGCAAGGGATCCCACATTGGCCAGATTTGAAGGGGGCAGGAGTACGTACTATCCTGACTAAAGTGGTCTTCGTGTGCGAAAAGCCTTTGGCCGTGATGCTGCGGTGGGCTCAGCAATGACCTCTGTCCTGCCGTCCTGGCGGTCTTGGTCTTGTTGCACTAGAATGGAAACCTTTGGTTGATTCCTCGAGACTCCAAGCTGCTGCTTGCCTCCTTTGCACCAAAGAAGAAACTGGTACCCTGCGCCCGCTGGCGCCCGCCTGGCGCCCACCTGTCCTTGGTCGTCATGGCTCACATTAGCTGAGCCTCATGAGGTGCACCTTGCATAGAACTCTCCACCCCTCGGCAGCCACCAGGGGAGGCTAATCCCTTGGAGGTCTTGGCATTGTCTTCCTCACGAGGGACTTGAGTTGTCGATGCGGAAGTTGGGTTGTACCAGGTTGTCGATGGAGCCGCGCAGTGGGCCATAGGAAAGTATCCAGAACACCGGCAAGAAGTGCGGCAAGCGATGGATCGACGAGCTGCCGGTGGTTCTTTGGTCCTTCCTTACGACACCAAATTGAGCTACCGGACAAACTCCCTTCTCCCTAGTCTATGGGGAGGAAGCAGTTATCCCCATGGAACTCATATACGGGTCACCTCGAATACTTGCCTACGATGAAGTAGCGCAAGAATAGCACCGGCGTGATAACATTGTGCTAGTTGAGGAGAACCGCTCCAAGCTGCTACGTGTGTTGCACGCTACCAGCAAGCCCAGCATCGTTATCACAGCCGCAGGATTCATGCCTGGAGCTTTGAGGAAGGCAACCTTGTCCTTAGGCGTGTTCAGTCTGCCAAGGGTACAAACAAGTTGACACCGAAGTGGGAAGGCCCTTACTGGGTAGTACAAGTCATTAGAGCCCGTGCAGTCCGTCTAGAGACCGGAGATGGCATTTAGTTGTAAAACTCATGGAACATTGAGCATCTCCGTAAGTTCTACCTGTAAGGCATGGCTGTTAGGGCCTGACCGGCAGCCACCCTTTTGTACAAGCTTTGCTGAAGTTGCATGTAACCCTTTGTGGGTGTCAAAACCGTAGGATCTCGGGTAGGGGGTCCCGAACTATGCATCTAAGGTTGATGGTAACAGGAGGCGGGGGACACGATGTTTACCCAGGTTCAGGCCCTCTCTGTGGAGGTAAAACCCTACTTCCTGCTTGATTGATCTTGATGAATATGAGTATTATAAGAGTTGATCTACCACGAGATCATAATGGCTAAAACCCTAGAAGTCTAGCATGTATGATTATGATTGCCTCTACGGACTAAGCCCTCCGGTTTATATAGACACCAGAGGGGACTAGGGTTGTACAAAGTCGGTTACAGAGAAAGGAATCTTCATATCCGGGCGCCAAGCTTGCCTTCCACGCAAAGGAGAGTACCATCCGAACACGGGAGAGAGTCTTATGTCTTATATCTTCACGGCCCAACAGTCCGGCCCATGCTACATAGACCGGTCATCCTAAGACCCCTTAATCCAGGACTCCCTCAATAGCCCCTTAACCAGGCTTCAATGATGAGGTGTCTGGCATGCAGATTGTCTTCGGCATTGGAAGGCGGGTTCATCCTTCGAATACTCGAAAGCATCCTTCGAACATAGAAAATGTGTCCGGCTCTGCAAAATAAGTACCACACACAACCGCAAAGAGTATAGTATTTCACGAGTCCAATCCGCTAACAACTTTTTGTAGTGTGACATCACGTCGGTGCCCGGCCATTATTTCAAACCGTTTTTAGCCCGCCGCTCCATATTTCGAGATGCAGTTTCATTGGCACTTCTTGTCAAAGTAGAGATCATGTCCCCTTATTGCGGGATTCTCATCAATACGGGCGTGGGTAATCCAACCGTGTCGTCTGCATGGCCCTTGGGGAATAGGTGAGGTTTAAGGCGAGTGGGGAGGCACTTGATATTCACTGCCTTTATATAGAGATAAGGATTTACCCCTTTCACCCACGCCTTTTCTCTTTCTGCTTCCCCCATTCTCGAGCTCCAGCGCCAAAGTTCTCATCTTTTCCGCCCCAAGAAAGCACTCCAACCATGTGCGGATCCGGAGCGCAGGGCAAGTGGATGGTCTCCTCCATCAAGGAGAAGGACATTACGAAGCTCCGGGAGGCTGGGTATTTGGCCGAGGAAATCACCCACCGGCTTCCGGCCAAGGGACAGATCGTCCCCACCCTAGAGACCCATGAGAGGGTGGTATTCATCCCCCACTTCGTCCGCGGGCTAGGATTTCCTCTACACCCATTCTTCCGCGGACTCATGTTCTACTACGGGCTAGATTTCCATGATCTAGCCCCTAATTCTTTCCTCAACATCTCGGTATCCATTATCGTGTGTGAGGCTATCCTCCGCATCCCACCCCACTTCAGATTGTGGTTAACGATCTTCAATGTGAAGCCGAAGGTGGTGGGTGGCCAACACGCAGAGTGCGGAGGTGCCATGGTGAGCAAGATGCCCAACGTCACATGGCCCGAAGGCTCCTTCGTGGATACCGTCAAAGGGTGGCAACAATCGTGGTTCTAATCTGAGAACCACACGACAGCACCTGGGCCGCGGCTCCCGAATTCCAGTCCGGAGCCCCGATGCGGCTCACCTCCTGGCTAGAGAAGGGCCTGGGCTGATCTTCGTCGGACGAGCTGACAGCGCTTCAGACGCGCATCAGGAGCATGATAGACAAGAATATCAAGCTTGTCAATGTGATCCAGGTGATGCTTGTTCGCTGGATCTTTCCATGCCAAAGCCGGACTTGCCATTTGTGGGAGTACGATCCGGCCAAGCACCAGACCTTGCTGCAGTTCATTGGCACTACGCACGAAGACATCTGGAAGATGCTTTTCAAGTCTAACAAGACATGGCCGGATACGACTGAGGACCGTGGGCACAACTTGGCCCATCCCGCTAGTCCTGTAAGTTTTTTCATGTTTTCATGGTGTATCCTTTACTTACATACTTGAGGAATACACCTAAGCATCCCTACTGATTCTCTCAGGGCTGGACAAACAAGGCGGAGCGGATTCACTATCCGGCTCTGCTACCTGAAGACCTAGCAATTCCACTTCTCACAAAGATGTTGGTTCCAGCGCCCTATCAAGCACCGGAGAAGAAGGCCAAGGGGACCAGAGGTGGCCTCCGTCGCAAGCGTGCTTCGGACGTGACGTCCAAAGACACCGAGACTCACTCCTCCGCCGCCGGGGGCAAAGAGGAGGAGGAAAGCAACACTCCCCCTGAGGGGGGAAGGAAGAAGAGGGTGGCCTCCACAAATCTGGAGGAAGAGGCGTCCAAGAGGGGGAAGGGTTCCCTCGCGGATAACTCTGTGTGGGATGTCGACAGCAGCCCAGAGCAGCGCCCCCAAGACAAGCCCCTGGCCGAATCGTGAGTACTCAAAAACCCGGACGTATTCATATATCCGGCCTCTCTACTTAATAGTCTTAACATGTTGAGTCATGCATTTCCAGTCCAGCTCGGTCCGCCATCGAGCGATTCTCATCTTCGGGGGATTCGCTGGACCCGAAGGAGATGGACAGCGGGTCGCTTCCAGTGGCCTCTTTTTCCAAGGCCATGGATGACACCAAGGTGGTGTCCCGAAGGATCCCAGGCAAGGAAGAGACACAAGAGGCCGTCAGGGCAGCGCCGGAGGGTGAAACCTCAGCCGCCGGACAAATGGGGGAGCAAATCACCATGTAGACTGGCGATGGTGGCCATATTCAGCTCGGCCCCCAGCCGAATACGGTCCCGAAGACCTATGCAGCTCCGGAACCCGGCAAGCAGCCTCCTTCAACAGGAGGAGGTGCGCCAATTCCGCCGGTGACCTCCATCCAGCCAGAGGCGCCGAAGACTCTAATGGAAGCGGTGCGAAGTTCTTCCATTGTTGAGGAACACCGTACCCTTATGGGTACGGTGGTTGAGAGGATTCAGTCCGTGAAGAGCGGACTGACTGAAGCCTGCACAAGACTTCTAACAAGCTTTGAGGTAAGCAACGCAATTGTGTAAAAAGAATGTCATAGTATAGCAGTAGCACCTGAGACACTGTCTGGTGTTCGAAAAGAAAAGCCAGACAGAGGATCAAACAAGTTTCGTAGGAGAATAACCAGATGAGCCAATGTGAACAAGCAGGCATCGTTACTGGCTGCAACCTCTCATGCTGCTGAGGTTTCCGGACTGAAGCAGAGTCTGGAGCGGGCCGAGGAAGAGCTCTGCCGCGTGAAATCGCAACTAGAGGATAAACAAGGTATGCAATGACCTTCTGTATATCAGAAAGGATAGATGATTTGTAATGACCATAGTGGCATTTTATTAATAGGAGCGGCGACCGAGGTGGACACTCTCAAAAGGGAGCTGGCCGAGGCCGAGGAGAGAGCAGACAAGGACCAGGCCGCCCGTGAAAAGCATGAGGCCAGGGTCGGTGAGGTCCAGCAGGAGCTCCAGGACACCTTGAAGAAATGCGAGTCCTTGGAGCGTAACATTGCGGATCAAGAGTCCAAACTTGCCAAGGCCCGCGAAAGAGCACACGATACCCGGGTTGAAGCCCAGGGCACCCTCCAGGAAGTCCAGGAGG
This sequence comes from Triticum aestivum, assembly GCF_018294505.1. NCBI lineage: Eukaryota > Viridiplantae > Streptophyta > Magnoliopsida > Poales > Poaceae > Triticum > Triticum aestivum. The sequence goes on along the minus strand of NC_057804.1, from coordinate 354,754,598 downwards.
CCAGAAAAATCGCGGTGGGTAAGGCCTTTATTATGCAGAGCAAATATGTGAAGAAAAGGTTCCTCTTACTGACCCAGATTTGGAGTTCTCCGGGGGTGTTTGCGGATCTGCCGCACTGCATTTCAGACGCAGCGGAGTTCTTCTGAGCTGAAGAGGGGAGCTCCATGGAGAAGCTGTTTTGGTCGCAATACCTTGCGCCAGAACATCCGGTGCCCTTTAGCGATCAGCTAAAACAGTTGGTCGAACTGCATAGAGTGGCCGAACTAGCCATGAAGGATTTAATAATCCGGCTATGGCCTGCCGAAGCCAGACCCAGCAGCTACTTCGGGCTCGTGAAGCGGCTGGTCAATGCGTGCCCACGGCTTGATGCCATCAAGTGATCGGTCTGCATCGAAGGCGCTAATGCCCTTCGCCCGAGTCAAGATACAGTGGGCGAAGATGGACGCCGTGAAGCTTGCGACCGAGGGACTGCTCGCGGGCAAGGAGCACCGCATGCCCGAGCGGTATTTTGATGATGTCCTGAAGGGATCCCACATTGTAGAGGGGCAGTGTTGAAAAGACATTATCCTTTAATGAATTCATTCATATTATCCCTTCCTGTATTATGAAACAGAGCCGTTATGTAATATAATGCCTGTTATTTAAAATTTTACCTCCTGTGCGGCCGTTTTGTTAAATCTAAGGGTTGGCCAGTCGTCAGCCTCAGCCCCCACGTAGGTAGTACGGGGGTGTTCGGGATATATCTAAACACTCTTGATCCAAAGGATTGGTCCTTGAAGGAGGTGTTTAGCGCAATGAACCAGGCAATCGGACTATGTGGCTTTATCACCCTCACTTAGCTATAGGAGTTTGACAATAGAAATTTAGGCGCAGCCCCTAGTATTTGTAAGTCCGAACTTGGGGTGTTGTAAACACCTCATCAGATAAACACCGATTCATCGCATAATGCGGAAAAAATCACAAAAGATTTCTAACCTCTCGAACAGCTGACCGGCTCACGCCGCATCATGATAGTTAGTTTTCGGCTTTCTCTACTGAGGTGCTCATCCGGATGAACCAGGACACAATCGTAGTAGTTCTCCCTTTACTACCCTAGCCGATATAGCAGAACGTAAGGTAGTAAGCACAGGAGCCGGGCAACCCAACTATTGACCAAGGACATGATTCGGAGCTGATGCATATAATGCTAAAGTTCGGGGTACCGAACTATACTATAAAAAAGTGTTCGGACTTTGTTGCCGTATTATGGGGCGTAATGAAGCCCCTGGCGAATTAAGGCGTACTAGAGTGTACGTGTGCAATTGATAAGAATATCAAAAAAATAAGTAATAGGCTAATGCCGCAGAAATTGGGCCACAAACTATTTTCCATTATAGTCCGCAAACTATTTTCCATTATAGTCCGCAAACTATTTTCCATTATAGTTTGATTAATACGTCAAAGCATATTTGTACAAGTAGTGCGATAAGCAACAAGGCTATTTAACATGCCACAACCAAGGGAGAGCTGCGTGCGGGTCCTTAAAATAGGCATAACGATCGTTTAAAGAGACCACCTGGAAATTCCCTTATACATCAATGCTTCTTGCCATCTTGGTGTATCCGTCCCTTGATAGGTCTGACAATTAGGCCAGCAGGAAAGGCCTGAAAAAAAGAAACATGAAAAGAAAAAGAAAACGTGAAAGTATGTCGGTCCAGGGGAGGTTGAGCCATATTGTGGACCACGATCTAGCTGTGCCTGGGTCTATGCCCAAGGTATTTTGAGTGCGTAGTTATGTATGCATGGTACGCATGCTGTCGTTTGGTCGGGACTGGGACGGAGGCCGAATTGCTCGTCAAGCTCTTGACGAGCTCGACTGTCCTGCTCCAGAGTAGTTCGGACTCGTTTGACAGTGTCTTGGAGCTTGGCCGCCGAATTAAGGTTCTGCCTGAAAAGGCCGCTCTGTGCTTCTGCTGCGAGGGCAGCGGTGTGCTCCTCGGTACGGAGGGAGCGTTCCGTGTTTCCATTGACTGTTATGACACCGCGTGGTCTGGGCATCTTGAGCTTGAGATAAACATAGTGTGGCACCACATTGAATCGAGCAAATGCGTTTCCTCCGAGCATAGCCACCGCGGAAGGGGACGATATCGAAGATCAACTCTTCGCGTCAGAAGTTGTCCGGGGATCCGAGGACCACCTCCAGTGTGATTGAGCCCACACAGTGGGCCTCTACACCTGGTATGACTCCTTTAAAGGTGGGTTTTGTGGGCTTGATCCTTGAGGGATCAATACCAATTGTGCACACTGTATCCTCATAGAGCAGGTTCAGGCTGCTGCCACCGTCCATCAGGACTCGCGTGAGATGGAATCCATCAATGATTGGGTCAAGGACTACTGCGGCTAAACCGCCATGACCGATACTTGTCGGATGGTCCCTGCGATCGAAGGTGATCAGGCAGGACGACCATGGGTTGAACTTTGGGGCAACTGGCTCCATAGCGTAGACGTCCCTGAGCACGCGCTTGCACTCCTTCTTGGTGATGTGGGTAGCGTATATCATGTTCACCATTTTAACTTAGGGGGGACTTCTTCTCTCCCCCTGTGTTTAGTGGCCGGGGCTCCCCATCATCGTCCTCGCTTTGCGACCCCTTCTCCTTATTCTCGGCATTTAACTTGTCGGCCTGTTTAAAAACCCAACAGTCTCTGTTGGTATGATTGGCTGGTTTATCAGGAGTGCCCTGGATTTGACATGGACGATCGAGTATGCGGTCCAAGCTCGACGATCCCGGATTGTTTCTTCTATATGGCTTCTCTGTTGACCGGACTTAGAGCCACTGAATCCGGCATTGATCGTTGTGTCCTCGGTGTTGTCACCATTGCTTCGACGCTTGTGTCTGTTGTGTTGGGGCTTGCCATTGCTATTTCTGGCTTCAGAAGTGCCAGGTTCGCTTGTATTGTTATTGCTACGGGCTAGCCAGCTATCCTCGCCTGCGCAGAAGTGGGTCATAAGCATCGTGAGGGCTGCCATAGACTTTGGCTTTTCTTGGCCGAGGTGTCGGGTGAGCCATTCCTCACGGATGCTATGTTTGAAGGCTGCTAGCGCTTCGGCATCCGGACAGTCGACGATCTGGTTCTCTTTAGTTAGGAACCTAGTCCAGAATTTCCTGGCTGACTCTTCGGGCTGTTGAACTATGTTACTTAAGTCATCGGCATCCGGAGGTCGGACATATGTACCCTCGAAGTTGTCGAGGAAGGCGTCTTCAAAGTATTCCCAGCTGCCAATTGAGTTTTCGGGCAAACTGTTCAACCAGTGCTGAGCAGGTCCCTTGAGTTTTAGCGGGAGGTATTTGATGGCGTGAAGATCATCACCCCGGGCCATATGAATATGGAGGAGAAAATCATCAATCCATACCGCGGGGTATGTTGTTCCATCGTATGATTCGATATTCATGGGTTTCAACCCTTCTTGGAATTCATGTTCCATTACTTCATCAGTGAAGCAAAGGGGGTGTGCGGTGCCTCTATGTCGGGCCACGTCATGACGTAGCTCGGATGGAGTTCGTCTGCGGTGCTCGGCCCGGGCGTGGTTGTGTTTTTCACGTCCAGCTAGAAGGTCACCGTTGCCTGTCCGGGCACGTCCCTGTGATCTGTAGATCAATTTGGTCTGACCTGCTCTGTTGTCTAGGTCCTGCCGCAAGTCATATGTAGGACCCTGAGCTATTATGTCTCTGCCCTTACCGCAAGGTACGGGCTGGTGTTCGGCTTGAGTTGCCGCTTTGTCCCGGCCACGTGGTGGTCGGTCAGCCACATTATGCGCTGGTAGGATGGGCTCCAGTGCCTCGTTGTCAAATTGGGGTAACAATTTGCGCTTTGGGTAACTTTTGGTTGGGCGCTTGAGGCTGTATTCTTCGGCTGCTAGGACATTAGTCCATCTATCGTTGAGCAGATCTTGATCAGTTTGAAGCTGTTGCTGCTTCTTTTTCAGGCTCCTTGATGTGGCTATTAGCTGGCGCTTAAAACACTCCTGCTTGAGAGGTTCCTCAGGCATGATAAAATCCTCATTGTCGAGGCTCACCTCGTCCTCGAACAGCGGAAGGTAGTTACTGTCCTCCGAGTCTTTGTTCATGGCCTGTTCATCAGGGCTAACTCACTCGTCTTCCCGTTCGTCCTGTTTGGAGGTTAGCTCAGCGGGGTCTTCGTTGTCTCCGGCATTGTCCGGAGTATTATTTTCTCCTGTGTCGGTATTGCTGTTTTTTCCACGGCGTAGTTTAGAGCGGCGCTGCTGACGTCGGTGTTTGGCTGTATCTCAGGAGTATTATCCTCGACTGGATCCTTTTCTGTGTCGCCATTGTTCTCTTCGGGTGTATCCACCATGTATACGTCATATGAGGAGGTGGATGTCCAGTGCCCGGTGGTTTTTGTGCCTGCTCCTCTCCAGCATCGTTGTCCATACCGTCGATGCCTTCGGAGCCGTAATCGAGCATGTCGGTTAAGTCTTCGATAGTGGCTATGAAGTGGGTGGTGGGTGGGAAGCGGAATTCTCCGTGATCAGCTTCCAATCCAAACCAGATATAGCTCGGCTGAGAGTCCCCTAATAAGGAGAGGGCTTTTAATGAGTTTAGCACATCGCCTAAAGGTGAGTGCCGTAAGATGTCCGCGGAGCTGAATTCAACGATCGGCTCCTAATCAGGTTCGATGGGTGTGGATGCACGCGGTTCGGAACCTATGGCCGGAGACGAATCCGAGGTTCCGGTGACACAGGCCCCGCTCGAGGTTGGATCTGTGTGCGGCTCTAACACCGCTGAATCTGCGGCTTCCGCGGCGGGGTTGAGCTTCCCGTCCTTAGGCGGTGCAATCTGCTTCGGAACCAGGGCCAGAGCAGTTACAGGTGCTATCTCCTGGGCAAGGTCCGATGACAGATTCAGGTCATGTTCATCATGGTGGTATGGAGTGGTTACCATGGGCTCGAATCAATCGAAGATCATGTCTCCACGGATATCGGCAACGTGATTCAAGCTTCCAAACATGTCCTGATGGCCAGGGGCGTAGCTGTCGATTTGCTATAGATGGCCAAGTGAGTTGGCCCGCAGTGCGAAGCCTCTTAATACGAAGATCTGTCTGGGGAGGAAAACCTCCCCCTGGAGTGCATTATTGTAGATGATTGATGGAGTCATCAAACCTTTTGGTGACGATGCAGCGGAACTCTCAATGATAGCACCAATGTCGGTGTCAAAACCAGCAGATCTCGAGTATGGGGTCCCGAACTGTGCATCTAAGGTTAATGGTATCAGGAGGCGGGGGACACGATGTTTACCCAGGTTCGTGCCCTCTCTATGGAGGTAATACCCTACTTCCTGCTTGATTGATCTTGATGAATATGAGTATTACAAAAGTTGATCTACCACGAGATCGTAATGGCTAAAACCCTAGAAGTCTAGCATGTGTGATTATGATTGCCTCTATAGACTAAGCCCTCCGGTTTATATAGACACCAGAGGGGACTAGGGTTGTACAAAGTCAGTTATAGAGAAAGGAATCTTCATATCCGGGCGCCAAAGCTTGGCTTCCATGCCAAGAAGAGTCCCATCCGGACACGGGAGAGAGTCTTCTGTCTTGTATCTTCACGGCCCAACAGACCGGCCCACGCTACATAGTCCGACCGTTCTAGGACCCCTTAATCCAGGACTCCCTTGCCCTTTGAACAAAGACAGGCATAGACCCTATGCACCAGAGAAATAAATGAAGCGCTGGGGGCCCTGAAGAAGATTGCATGAATGCATAAGCATATCATGAGAATAGCATGATCATGTAGATAAGATCGCATGTAGTTCTGTTTTCTTCTGCACTAAGCTACATGGATTCTTGCCATGGACTCGGTCCCGAAGAAAACTAGTGAAGACAAGCCTACATAGCGATCCCCCGCAAGACAAATATATAAGTTCTCTCTCTTATCCATCTGTGCTCTGTAAAGAGAAACTTGTGCATATGAAAATCTTGCCACCTTCTGTCGGGGAAACTGATCCACGGACACCTATGGGGCCGGCGGACCGAGCCCCTTTCGGTTCGGCGGGCGGCGGAGGTCGCACGAAGAGTGGATCGAGGCGAAGCACACGAGCAGTTTACCCAGCTTCGGAGCTCTCCGGAGAGATAATACTCCTACTGCTGCTTGTCTGATTGTATTGTGTTCTTGCTCAGGAGCGATGAGTGCTACAGTACATACGAGACCGAGCGTGAGTGTTTCCTGGCTTCGAACTGAGCCCCAACCCCCTCTACATTGCGCATGGGCCTCCTTTTATATGCTCAAGGGGTCACCGACAGGTGGCAATGCAGAGAAGGGTAAAAATGTAAAAAGGAGTTGCGGTTGGTACACCTACTTGCACAGTGTATCCTACCTAACCCTGACGGCAGGGTACAAAGGCATTAAATGCCCATCTGAGTCACCCAAACAATGCAGAAAGGGACCGTCAGGGACGCCACCATTTGCCACGATGGTGATCTTGTCAGCGCCGCATGCCACCGCGCACCGCTGGCTGCACAGCCATCTGCCACACGCGCCTGGAAAAGCCCCAGGGCGACATGTTGGTGGATGCGCTGGAGCGTGGGTACAGGGTGGTTACTTGCCGCGGTCGTCGTCTTGTCGCGCCCGGAAGCTTGTCGCTCACCAGGCCTTGAGATGCCTTGGTTGGTCTTCCCGGCAAGCTCCTCTTGCCGGGGCCTTGTCGCCTTGCCGGGACGCGTGGCGCGTCACGGCAAGTTCCTTGGGATGTCTCGGTTGGCCTTCCCGGCAAGTTCCTCTTGCCGGGGCCTTGTCTCCTTGGCTTGAATACTTTGTTCTTGAATGGCTCCAAAGGAACCACGGAGGACCTTGGCGGTCGCCCGGCAAGCCTTGTCGCGGGGTGCTGCAACTGCCCGTGCACAAGTTCGGGATACTAGGGTACCCCTACTCTAGTACACCGACAGGAGCCCCCGGGCCTGGGCCACACACGGTGCCGAGCGCTGTTGGGCCAGGCCCAAAATAGGGCATGGGCACACGCGGCCTGGGTTACGCTGAATCTTGCTCCGTATCCACCGCGCCCTTCCCGAACGGCACGCGTTGAATGCGGCATCGTGGGAGAGATCGTGGGTGGCTTCTTTATTCGGAAGGGTGAAACGTCTGCCCCCTCCCTCTTTATAAGCAGGGGAAACAGGGGCAGTTCGCCCACTTCCCCGGTTGCTACTCCATTCTCGAAAATCTCCGCCGCTCTCCTCCTTCTTCTCAAAGTTGAAAGAGAGCAGCGCTCCGCCCCCCCCCCCCATTGCCACCAGCATCACCAACGCCGTCGACCTCCCCCGCCACCTCCGCCATGGCTCCGAAAGCCGACAAGGGGAAGGGCGTGAAATCGGTCGAGGCGCAGCGGCTTGCGGCGCTGCGGAAGGAGCGGGCCGTCTTCCCCCCTTAGCTTGACGCAAAGGAGCTGAGGGAGTACTACTACCTTTTCTGGTCGACGGAGACGCGAGCACATCCGCGCACGAGGGTACTCCCGGCTACCGCTTCAAGATTGGCTCCGAACAGGTACCCCTTCTTCGCGTTGTTCTTCTACTGCGGGCTCTGCCCGCCCTTTTCTGAATTCTTCTGTGACATCATGAACACCTACGGGTTCCGCCTCCTTGACTTCACCCCCAATGCCGTTCTGACCATGGCAGTTTTTGCACATCTGTGCGAAAACTTTGTCGGAGTCCACCCGAACGTAGCCCTCTTCCGCCACTTCTTCATGCCCCGGGTCGAGAGAGGAGAGCCCCTTGCCGGAGGAATCGCTTGGATCTCGAGAACTGGCAAGAAGGACGCCTATCTGGAGGGAGAGCTCCGCAGCAAATGGGAAGAGTGGAGGGCAGAGTGGTGCTGGATCGTCGAGGAGAACCCGCAGCCTTTCACCGCCCTGCGCCAAGCCCCAGTAGTGCGCGGCAATGATTGGAGCAATGTGGCCCCGGAGGACGACAGGCTGAAGATTGCCGTCACTCGAATCCTTCGCCTCAGGCTTGCCGGGCTCACTGTAGGCGCAGTTGGCGCAGACTTTCTTCACCGCCGCATCGCCCCCCTGCAGGAGAGGAGGAGACCAGACTGGGAGTTCAAGAACTCGGCGGATATCATGAGGCTGCGCCCGGGCCTCAACTTCAAGTTCACCGTCCTGGAGCTGGATGCGATGCTCCTGGAGCTGTTCAAACATGATCCTCAGCATCCATTCACATTGCTGAGGACTGTTGTTCCGTTGTGCAACAATTCTTCGCTCGACCAGATCCGCGCAATGATGCCGTTGTGCGATTCACACGGAATCGCCCCAACTTGGCAAGAACCTGCGGATGACGTCGTGCGGGCGTTCTTCGATGACTTGGTGGAAGTGCCGGTCCGCACTGATGAACAGAAGAGCCTCACCCGTGACACCATTGATGATGAGATGCAGCGCATCACCACCAGGCTGGAAGAGGTGGCGGCAGCAGTTGCCGCGGGCGAGTTCAGGTTCACCATGGAGGAGGCAGAGGCAGCAGAGGCGGCAAGCCTTGCCGAGCGCGAGGAGTTTGCTGGCGAGGAAGATCTTGCCGGCCCTGAAGCTGAGCCGAGCGAGCCTGGCGAGGAGGAGCCCGAACCTTCAGACAGCTTGCCGCAGGCGGAGCCCCTGGCCCTGCCAAGAAGGCGTCTCTGCAAGGCCGCGGACATAGCGGGGCGGCAGACGGGTCAACAGCCGCCGAGCCGCATGACACGCTCTACCGCGGCAAGCACCGTTGCCGCGGGAGCGCCTCACGCCGCTGCAGCAACTGGAGCGGGGTCTTCCCGGTCCGCCACCACTGCTCCTGCCAAGCGTGCGAGGGAGCCTATTCCTCCGCCTCGCCGCACCGGAGGCGAGCCGGACTTCGATCTCTCCGCGCTCAGCTGCGACGACGAAGAAGAAGAGTAAGATCCCCTTGCTGTCCTCGTAGTTCTTCAATTCTTGCTATCTTATTGCTTTCGTCTTGTATCTGACTTGCTTCGATCTGAATCCATTCCTTTTCAGGACGCTGGCACAGAGAGCGGCGAAGAGAGCCAAGGCCCCGGTGATTGTCATCTAAGATGATCCCACCGTGTCAGCAGGGGGTGTCTCTGAGACCACCTTGACGGACCCGGCAACTACTCCCCAAAGCAGCCCCCAGCGCAGCCCCCAGCGTAAGTTTATAGTTTACTTCCTGCCGTCAGGCACGCATGGGTGCTCTTTTCTCTACTGACATCTTGTCTGTTGGATTTGTGTAGGAGCAGAACAGCCTCATCAGGAATGCCCGGAAGCTGCTCCCGAAGTGCCATCTGCTTCGACTACGCCGCCAAGGGAGGAGTCCCCGGCAAGGGAGTGCTCTCTGGCAAGGGAGAACTCTCCAGCAAGGGACAGTTCTCCGGCTAGAGACGGCACCAGTGATCCTCCGGTGGCTGAGACCGCGACCACAGATCCTAGCACAGGTAATTTTCTTGCCTGAAAACTTCCCTTGGGATCTTCTTCTTCTGATTTTCTTCTTGTATATTTGCTTGACTTCTCTCCCCTCTTCGGTCGTCAGATCCACCCGCCATGGAGCCGATGGAAACCGAGGCCGCCGGTGAGGAGGACGCGCGCGGCAACAACGATGACGCCGCCGCCACCGAAGAAGAGGTCGGTGCTGATGATCCCGCCGACGAAGAGGCTGCCAAGGCTGCCGCCGCAGAAGCGGGCGAGGGACCCGGCGATCGCACTGACGGCCCCGAGGCCGCAGGAGCGCCAGGCGCTAAGCCGACCGCCGATCCCTCCGCCAATGCTGCAGCGCCAGGCTCCGAAGAGCCCCAGTCCGGCGCCTAATTGAAGGCCGGCGACGGTATCTTCATCAAGCTCCCCTGGGCGTCAAGCTCCAAGGTGCCGGTCGAGGGAGAAATCCTGGACGGAGAGGTGCTCGCCTCCGCTGGGCTGACGGTGGTCGACGCACCAAGCAGCAGCAGCGACGAGCCTAAGGAGGAGCGGCTGCCGCGGAAGCTGACGTCGCTCTACCATGCCCGACAAGCCAAGCTGGCCTCCCGAGAAGCGCTTGTCGCGAAGGCGGGAGTTGATATTGAGAAACGCGCGGAGGAGCTCCGAGGCCTCAGGCAGGAAGCTCTCCGGTCCTTGGCGGAGGAGCGGGAGCAACTTCTCGAGGAGCGGAAAGCTTTCCTCCTCGAGAAGGCTGAAGCTGAAGAGAAGCAACGGCTTGTCGCTGAAAACCTATTTGCACAGGAAGGAGAGTTGGCGCAGCGCAAGGTGAACCTTGACAGCCACGAGGAGGAGCTTGCCGCGCGGGAGCAAGCAATCAGCGGGGCTCTCAAGGAGGCAAGGGACGCTGCCGCGGCTGCCGAGGCCGCCAAGAAGGAGCTGGAAACAAAGGTGGGGCAGCTGGAAGCAGATCTCAGGGCGAGCGGTGAGGAGCTTGCCGCGCTCAAGCATGAGCGTGAGAAGGATGCTGCCGCTCATGGCGAGCTGCAGGGTCTTCTCGTTGAGAGAGGCAAAGAGCTCAGCGCCGCCAAGAATTCCAATGCGGATCTCGAACTGAAGTTGGCCACCTTGACTCAGACGCTGGACGGCGCCAGGGAGCGGGAGGTGGCCTTGTCGGAGAAGATCAAGGCCGATGAGGTGCTGCTGACGAATCCCGCCGCCGCCCATGATGCTTTCCGGGAGAATGTGGAGCACTGGACCGAGGGTCTCGTGGATGCTGCCGCAGCCATCGACGGGGAGTTGGCGCAGCTGGGGATGGAGGATTTTGGGTATCCTTCCGACGAGCATCTCCAACCCAGCGCCAAGCTCAGCCTGTTCTTCAAAGGCATGGCGACGGCTCTCCAGCAACTCCGGGAGAAGATCCCAAAGCAGCTGGCCGACGAGTCGCGCAGGATCTGCGCGGGGGCTCTCCAGAAGGTGCTGATGAAGGTGGCCTTCCGCAACCCAGGCCTCAACTTCACCAACGTCCTCAAGTCCTTGCCGCCGGATGCTGACGTGGAAGCGCTCAAGGCCCTTGTCGCACCCATCATGGACAAGGTGAGCGGGATCAAGAGGGTTGAGGGCGATCGTGTAGATTAGGCCGCCCGTTTCCTCTTTCTCTTTGTCGCTGCTGGTCATGTCACGAGAACATCTATTAGAGCTGCGACAAACTACCTTGTAATATAACTCTATTTTGGGTAGAGATCGCTATGTTATTTCCTTTACTTGATTCCCTGCTTTGTATGTTTTTACCCTGCGCTTTTATGGAACTTGTCGACGCGGGCACCTTTGCCGCGAGCGCTGAGTGCGGGACATCAGCAGCCTGCTGGCGATGCTGCTTCCGACAAGAAATCTTGTCGCAACTAGTCGCAGCTCACTTAAGTTGTTGAGCGGACTCGAAACAAAGTAAGGGCGCAACTAGCTACGAGTTGGTTCCTCCGCGCACAGGTTTTCCATACAAAGTACGGTCGTTCAAGGAAGATAACTTAAAAATTTAAAACTGATTGCTCAAACTTTGGCAACTTAGCTTTTTTGTCGTTTGCTTTCCGGCAAGGCGAAAACTTGCTTGAACGATGCCTGGTCCACCTCATAATCTTCTCCTTTCCCCCCGGCAAACTTGTGTGTGAGGGAACCTTGCTTTCCTTTATTAGAAAAAGAAAGAAGAGAAAATAAAGATATGGTGCCTTCCGGCTCGTTATTGCTTACCGGGGGTTGCGCTGCACAAAGTGTCAGATAATGCATGCAAATATAAGGTAGAAAGCATGAAATTGACAAGATGTGCTGAGCACATGAGCTTTACTTATGCACGGGATCTGTGCCCGGCTTTGTACAAAGGATTACATGCAACATCGGCAAGACTTGTACAAAAGGTGGTTGCCGGAACGGGTTCCGGCAACCGCGCCCTACGGGTAAAACTTACGAAGATGCTCAATGTTCCAGGAGTTGCTCACCGGTACGCCATCTTCGGTCTCAAGGCGGACAGCGCCAGGCCTAGTGACTCGTTTCACCCGATAAGGGCCTTCCCACTTCGGCGTCAACTTGTTGGAATTCTTGGCGGACTGAACGCGCCGAAGAACAAGGTCGCCTTCCTCGAAACTTCTGGCTTTAACTTTGCGGCTATGGTAGCGGCGCAAACCTTGCTGGTACCGAGCAGCTCGTACAGCAGCCTGAAGACGGTCTTCCTCAAGGAGCAGCACGTCATCTTGTCGCAGCTGCTCTTGCTCAAGCTCATCATAAGCGAGCACTCGAGTCGACCCGTATCTGAGTTCCGTGGGGAGAACTGCCTCAGCTCCATAGACTAGAGCGAAAGGTGTCTGGCCAGTGGCTCGATTTGGCATCATTCTGATCGACCAAAGAACCACTGGCAGCTCCTCGATCCAGTTCCTTCCGCACTTGCGCAGCCTGTCGAAAGTTCTGGTCTTGAGCCCGCGCAGCACTTCAGCATTTGCCCTCTCCGCTTGACCGTTGCTTCTCGGATGAGCAACAGAAGCGAAACAGACCTTGGCGCCAAGATCTTGGACGTACTGCATGAAGGTGCGGCTCGTGAATTGCGTGCCGTTGTCGGTTATGATCCTGTTAGGGATCCCGAAAGGGCAAACAATCGACCTGAAGAACTTGACTGCTGATTGTGCTGTCACCTTCCTCACTGGTTCCACTTCCGGCCACTTTGTGAACTTGTCGATTGCAACATACAAGTACTCAAAGCCCCCGACAGCTCGGGGAAAGGGGCCGAGGATATCGAGCCCCTAGACTGAAAATGGCCAGGATAAAGGGATCCTCTGGAGAGCTTGAGCTGGCTGGTGTATCTGCTTGGAATGGAACTGGCACGCTTCACACTTGGTTACTTGTGCAGTTGCATCCTGGAGGGCTGTCGGCCAAAAGAAACCTTGCCGGAACGCTTTGCCGGCAAGTGCTCTTGCGCCAATGTGGTGACCACATATGCCTCCATGTATCTCTGCCAACAGCTTTTATCCGTCTTCCCGGTGAATACACTTCAATTTCACACCATTGAGTCTTCTTCTGTACAGTGTGTTGTCGACAAACTGGTCCATACTTGACTGCCGGGCTACTCTTTCCGCTTCTTCTTGCTCTTCGGGAAGTTCTCCTGTCTGAAGGAAATGGACAATCTGCTGTGCCCATGTTCGAGCTTGCGGCTCGACAACAAGGACTAAAGGCACATCTGCTGCTGCGGGAACATCCGCTTCTATGGCGAGAACCTGTGGCTCTGCCGGAGCTTGATGTTCCCCGGCAAGCTTGCCGGAGCAAAACTTGTCGGGAGCGTCTGCTTCAACGGAACAAACCCTGAGGCTTGTCGGAGCAGACTGCTCCTCAGCATCCTTGGTGTTGATCTTGGGGACCTTCTTGGCGGCGGCTTCGGGGAGCTCTACCGGAAAGTAGTCACCAGAAATCAACTTCCTCTTCTTGCTCTGTCCAGTTGATGGTGTTACGGATGGTTGAGTCAGCTTGAGCACAAAGATCCCTGGTTCCACAGGTAACTTCAGTGCAGCGCACTTTGACAGGCCATCGGCAATGTCGTTCTGAGCTCTTGGAACATGTTCCGTCTGCAGGCCGTCAAAGTGCTCTTCTAGCTTCCTCACTTCATTAACGTAAGCTTCCATCAATGGACTCTGATAATTCTTGTTCACTTGGCGGACGACAAGCTGTGAGTCACCCCTGACAACGGGAGGCTGAAGGAGTCGGGGCGAGGAGCTATGGTGCTAGGCGACGGCTGGACTGGCAGAGGAGAGGTCGGGCCGAGGGCGGGTGCGGTGCGCGAGCACGGCGCGGTGAGCGCGCACATGGGACGGCGGGCATGGCGACGTCCAACACAGGGAGAGGAAGAGGGGAGAGGCCGAGGCCTCACCGGCAGTGTAGGGACTGGGTCGCAGTGGTCGAGAGGGTGACGGGGACGACGGCATAGAGGAGGCAGGCCGGTGGGGGAGCGCCGGCGACGGGCGGCGGGGCGACGGAGTCCGGTCGCAGGGTGTCGGCGTCGACGACCTCCTCCTCGATCCCGATCCAAATCGGGGAAGAGAGGGGGGAGATATTTTCGGGGTGCGGGGGGTGTGACGGTTAGGGTTTGGGGGGAGGGAGTGGATAAGGAAGTGGTGGGAGGGTGGCCGGTTGGGCCGGTGGGCCAGTCGGGCGGCCTGGTGGGCCGAATCCCAAGGGGCCGGGGGGCTTTCTCCTTTTCTTTGTTTTTTTGTAATGTCTTTTCTTTTATTTATTTTCTTTTCTATTTTATTTCAATTTAAATCATTTAGGCATTTTATAAAAATGTGTTTGCTTTATTATAGTTACCCTTGTAATATCTGGCACCCACCGAACATTTTTGTTTCAACTTTTGAAAACTTTTATTGTTGACATTAATTTGAGTTTGAATTTTGAAGCGGTTTCGAATTAACCCGAGATTAACTACAGTGACAGAGGTGACGAGGCACCATTAACGTGAGATTACTGTAGCATGATTATCCGGGCGTCACAATTCTCCTCCACTACAAGAAATCTCGTCCCGAGATTTAAGAGGGGGACTAATGGGAAAAGGTCTGGTTACGAAATTCTAACGAATCTTATCGGTCTTGGTTGTTCTTCTCGAAGAGGTCGATCCATTACGTTGATGTCTTCATTTTTCTGCTTCAAGTCATCAAGATAAAGTCGGTATCCTTTCTTCAGGGGTTCCATCGTACTTACGAAAGAATAAGGGGTATTCCGGGAGAATGAACCTCTACAAGGTTGACTATCTGGTCGATATCATCGGGGAAGGTGGCAGAAAGTAACTCTCGAATTGAAACTTAAGAAAATATCAAGAGGAAAGTAATGAGGTTTCATGGGAAGTTTCGAGCGAGCAGGCAACCGTTCGATGCCTGAAACAGGGCGTGAAAGGGGCTCAAAGCAATCGGGAATAAGTATTGTGTCCGGCAACAGATTTGATGATCCCTCGGAAGATGGCTCGTGAATTACATATGAGGCCACACGCGAGGAGCAACCTTGGGATCAGGGGGTGCAGGAGAGTCAGGTTTCGATCCTGTGGAACGGTGGGTTATGGGCCCACCATATGGTTGAAAGTAGGAAGGGGGCCGACATCTTGCACGGTCACAAAATTAAGGCGTGTCAGAGGGTAGCCTATCAGTTATGCCGGCAACAACATCGATACCAAGCGCGAGGGACAAAGAGAACCATTTTCCTGCTCGTTGAACGAGGCAGGCCAATAGGCAAGGTTCTCGTCCATCGGTGGCTACCGGAATGTCATCAACAATAGTAATAGGGTCTTACTGATAGAGCGGTACCACGAGGTGTTTACATAAGCAGGAGAATATTACTGCTTAGGTCATATAGATCACAAGAAAGGTTAAATCAAACAATGGAAAGGAAAATATGATTATCAGATTAAACAGAACAATGGAAAGGAAAATGTGTTAAGACACATATTTCGGGGTATTTCCTTCCCAAGGACAAACAGAGCAAGATATCCATGATAGGATATAAAGTAGAAAACACTTTAGGTAAGGGGAGAGAAATTTCAGGACATTACCCAGGCAACAGTGTTTGGATAATTGAGCAAGAAACATTTAGCATTGGGCTTCAAATGTTCTTGTTGAAAATCGGAGTACCATAGACATGCTTCGAGATAGCATTGACATGGTCATCAGGTGAAGATCAGACTTTGGAAACACAAAGGATCCATCAGGAACAACTTATAAAATAAGTCTTACAATTTCTCCAGGAAGAATGGTTATCCTTGCAAAAGAAATTATAATGATAGGTCCTCCAGCCAGGGGGTGCTAGGCATGACGTCATATTACCGGGTCATCAAAGAACCAACATCATAAATCCCTGGAAAGTTGTCCCAGCCATCATATCTGACCGAGATTCAGATCCGATTGATGTCATGATACCTCAGACTCAGGATGTCCGAGAAGAAAAGGTGCAACACAAATCGATGAAATGACATTGCAAGATTCTCGGGAAATGAACTATGGGAGCGAGTTCCTAAAACAGTAGTTCATCAATAAACCAAGGAGGGGATGAGAAGGTGGCTGATGGGCTCAGCGACAATTCATCGAGAATTCCAAACGGATGGATTTCCACAATAATGTGAACAAGAAGATGACACTTGTCAATTCAAATGATATAATGTTGTATGCTCTAGGAAAACATACACCATCAATCATTAGTTGAAAGGTGTGCCTGAAATATGACCTTAGGCGGCAAGATCAATGTTAGAGTGACGATTCAATAATCAACGGTCCAAGAACGAACTGTTGATCGTTAACTTCAAAGCAATAGGGTTGCTAGAAGTACAGAACTCAAACATCATCTATTGGTATGCTGGTTAAAAACAACACAGGGACCAAGGAAGAATGGTGATGGTGCGAAGTATCATCATATCAAGAATTTCTAAGAGGTGGAGCAATCCCCACAACATTCTCGACATAAAAGACAGTAATACTTCAAGGCAGAACACAACACTAGCTGGAGAGCAAGTTGTATTCAGAATGTGGACAAGTTCGCGATAAAAGGAAGTCAAGGGTGTTGTCGATGATAATAAAAATCATCAAGGGCAAGGAGGTTATTTCTCATCATGAACACAATTGACATCTAATCAAAGGAATGATGAAGTGAAATGTTATTGGAACCAAGGGTACGACGCCAACTCGAAATCAAGCTTGTTGTTCAAGGCAAAATGATATGACAAGGAAATTTGATGTAAGCTTAGCTCAACGTCGAAAATTGTGCTTCGAGAATAAGGACCAGGTAGCACAGTTAGAATCTTCACGACAATGATATAGTCAAACAGGCTAGGAATGGTGTGATCGGGTACAAACTCGTACTTATAGAAGCTTACTGAAGAGTTGTTGAACCGTAGTGCGGACTCGGTTCAGTTATTGGTGTCTTTGAGTGTTTAAAAACTCAGAGCCCGTGAAAAATTGGAATTAGTGGGAATGTGGCACTTGATGAAGAACTCATAAGAAGTTATGCAGTTCCATGATAATCTCGAGATA
Organism: Triticum aestivum; assembly: GCF_018294505.1. Taxonomy (NCBI): domain Eukaryota; kingdom Viridiplantae; phylum Streptophyta; class Magnoliopsida; order Poales; family Poaceae; genus Triticum; species Triticum aestivum. Next base: position 354,737,644 of record NC_057804.1, on the reverse strand, counting down.
CCAGGGGGGTAATACTCGATGACAGATCAAAGTAGAGGTTGGACTGGGCTATTGCTCTACAGAAGACCAGTGCTTAAACTTGCACGAGAAATGGTATTTAAAAGAGAACATGGTCGGAACCACGATTGCAAAAGGCCAGATCCCAGATATAAGATGAACTTATACCAAAGGGATAATTAATTTCAGAGAAGCTTTGATGATAAGATCTACATCATGTCCATGGGCATGAACACAAGTTCAAGGCCGACTCCCACTTCTCCAATGCATAACCTTTCATTCACTTCTCACTTTCGAGGAGGTTGTAGTGTTGAAATTTTATCTGGCAAAATACCAGGAGTGTATGACTCGTGAAAACTTTCTAGTTCACACATATTAAGGAAGGCATATGTTCAAGCCATCGGGGTTTCTTAGAACATATACTACGAACTTCAGGGGTAATTAACACAAGCTCAAAGTAGAGCATGGTTGACAAAGCAAAGGATCAATTTACCAAGGCGGTATATATCCTAGGAAAGGCTCAAGGTTATTGAATATGAAGGATATTGTCGGATAAAATCCAACAAAGGATCTGGGGTGAGTATCGGCACACAACCAGAGGAAGAAGCAAGGCAAAGACATTGGATTATAGAAACAACTGAATAACTTAGAGCTCAATTGCTAAGGAATTATGATTTACAAAGCGAAGGATCAGAAGCAGACGCTCTGATCAAGGATGGATAAGTTCAATAGACTTAGGGGCACAATCGACGACAATTTAATTGGCGAGAACCGGCTCATGATTAAAACGACGTCTGAGCCGGAAGGATGAATTCTAGGATCTGTTTCAGGATTGCGAGCATTCGCAACAAATCGAATCAACGGACTCAAAATGACAATGACAATGGATGTCAACAAGATTAATAGACTTATGGGATTAACCATAATGCAAGCAATCAAGAATTTCAAGAGTAATAGGATGCTCAGGATTTTTGAAAGATCGAATGATATTTTGAGGATTGGTGACATACATGAATCAACTGGGGATGAGTGGATACTCGGTAAGTGCGAGAAATTATCCGTAGGGGTATTCAGGTGGTAAGGAACTGCAAGGCAGTAGGCATAAGTATTCTAAGAACAACAAAGAATATTTCAGGGCATCTTGTAATAAAAAGAGTAACTGGGAACTAAGTAAGAACGGTGTATGAATTTATTCATAGGGATATTTCGGTGGTAGTGAATTGCAAAAGCAATGGGCAGTCCCGAAAGAGTATCGGAAAGTAACTTTGAAATCTTCATGTGTAGTCGGCAATCATCTGGACTGAAGGGGCTCTCCGGGAGAAAGCGTTTTCGAGAACCTAGAGTTAGATTTTAGAAAATCATTTAACCCGAATAGAAGAGAGATCGGAATCCCAGAGTATAGACGAGGAATAAAAGATCCTACTACCACCCAATGGCGACGTGTGCCGGTAAGACACACAGCCATGTTAGTAAAAGTTTTTGCAACGTCTAGACTCGACTTCGGCCAAGGAGTTGGGAAGGGGGATTCCTACAGGCAGTCGGCTCTGATACCAACTTGTGACGCCCCCGATTCAATCGTACACTAATCATGCACACAAATGTGTACGATCAAGATCAGGGACTCACGGGAAGATATCACAACACAACTCTAAAACGTAAATAAGTCATACAAGCATCATAATACAAGCCAGGGGCCTCGAGGGCTCGAATACAAGTGCTCGATCATAGACGAGTCAGCGGAAGCAACAATACTTGAGTACAGACATAAGTTAAACAAGTTTGCCTTAAGAAGGCTAGCACAAACTGGGATACAGATCGAAAGAGGCGCATGCCTCCTGCCTGGGATCCTCCTAACTACTCCTGGTCGTCGTCAGCGGGCTGCACGTAGTAGTAGGCACCTCCGGTGTACTAGGGGTCGTCGTCGACGGTGGCGTCTGGCTCCTGGACTCCAGCATCTGGTTGCGACAACCAGAAAGAAAGGAAAGGGGGAAAAAGGGGGGAGAAAGCAACCGTGAGTACTCATCCAAAGTACTCGCAAGCAAGGAACTACACTACATATGCATGGGTATATGTGTAAGGAGGCCATATCAGTGGACTGAACTGCAGAATGCCAGAATAAGAGGGGGATAGCTAGTCCTATGAAAGACTACGCTTCTGGCAGCCTCCGTCTTGCAGCATGTAGAAAAGAGTAGATTGAAGTCCTCCAAGTAGCATCTCCAAGTAGCATCTCCAAGTAGCATCGCATAGCATAATCCTACCCGGCGATCCTCCCCTCGTTGCCCTGTGGAAAAGCGATCACCGGGTTGTCTGAGGAAATTGGAAGGGTGTGTTTTATTCAGTATCTGGTTCTAGTTGTCATAAGGTCAAGGTACAACTCCAAGTCGTCCTATTACCGAAGATCACGGCTATTCGAATAGATTAACTTCCCTGAAGGGGTGCACCACATAACCCAACACGCTCGATCCCATCTGGCCGGACACACTTTCCTGGGTCATGCCCGGCCTCGGAAGATCAACACGTCGCAGCCCCACCTAGGCACAATAGAGAGGTCAGCACGCCGGTCTAAATCCTATGCTCGCAGGGGTCTGGGCCCATCGCCCATTGCACACCTGCATGTTGCGTACGCGGCCGGTGAGCAGACCTAGCAACCTCCATTACAAAGGAAGTTGAGTTAACGCAGTCCAACCCGGCGCACGCCGCTCAGTCGCTGACGTCACGAAGGCTTCGGCTGATACCATGACGTCGAGTGCCCATATCTTTCCCGTGTAGTTGGTTAGTGCGTATAGGCCAGTAGCCAGACTCAGATCAAATACCAAGATCTCGTTAAGCGTGTTAAGTATCCACGAACACCGAAAAGGGCCAGGCCCACCTGTCTCCTAGGTGGTCTCAACCTGCCCTGTCGCTCCGCCACAAAGTAACAGTTGGGGGCCATCGGGAACCCAGGCCCACCTCTACCGGGATGGAGCCACCTGTCCGTCCAGCCCCCACATCGGAATCACTTGCGGGTACTCAACGAGCTGACCCGACTTTAGTCACCATCTGTATAATATGTATGTATGTATAGTATATACCCGTGATCACCTCTCGAGTGATCACGGCCCAATAGTATAGCAAGGCAGACTGACAAGAATGTAGGGCCAATGATTGTAAACTAGCATCCTATACTAAGCATTTAGGATTGCGGGTAGGGTATCAATGACTGTAGCAACAATGACAGGCTATGCATCAGAATAGGATTAACGGAAAGCAGTAACATGCTACACTACTCTAATGCAAGCAGTATAGAGGAGAATAGGCGATATCTGGTGATCAAGGGGGGGGGCTTGCCTGGTTGCTCAGACAAGGAGGGGTCATCGGTGACATAGTCGACCACAGGGGCATCAGCATCGTCACAGGGTCTACCGGAGATAAGAGGGGGAAGAAACAGTAAATACATAGCAAGCAAGTGCATAACAGGACAACAAGCAGAGCTAGACGTGTTCTAACGCGGTATGAGGTGATACCGGTGAGGGGGGAAAACATCTGGGAAAGTATCCCCGGTGTTCCATGTTTTCGGACAGATGAACCGGAGGGGGAAAGTTGCGTGTTCGATATGCTAGGGGTGTGTGGCGGACGAACGGGTTGCATATCCGGGATCTTCTCGTCGTTCTGAGCAACTTTCATGTTGAAAATAATTTAATCTGAGTTACGGTTTAAAAGATATGATTTTCTAAAGATTTTATTAATTTCTGGAATTTAATTAATTATTTAATTTAATTCGAAAATGGATTTATGATGTCAGCATCATGTCATGCTGATATCAGCAGTCAACAGGGTTGACTGGTCAACCTGACCAATGGGACCCACTGGTCAGTGACACATTTTAATTAGTCATCTTATTTAACCTAATTAGTATTAATTAGGGGGGCTCACTGTCATTGAGTAATTAATTAATTAATTGACTAACAATTTAGTTAGTTTAGTTATTTGATTAGTTTAATTAATCAAAATTAATTAAGTTAATTATTTCTTTAATTAATTAATTATTTATTATTATTATTTTCGTAAACATTCTATGGGGGTTAGGGCCCCACATGTCATAGGCAAGGGGGCCATAGTGGGTGTGGGCTACGGGCACAGGGGCACGGGGCGCAGCCCGAGCGAGTGCACGCCCAGGAGGCGCGCGGGGCGGCGAACCCGGCCAGCAGCAACCGCCACGATGACGCGAGACGGGCGCTGGCCGGCGCGGAGGCCGTCGGGGCACCGGCTGGGGCCGGAGGGGGCGTGGGGAACGGCGACCACGGGCGTGCGGCCACGCACACAGCGCACACCCAAGGGAGTGCGGGCGCGCC
>NC_057804.1:354697989-354733260 GCF_018294505.1 Triticum aestivum | reverse complement strand
TGAGCGCGGCGACCACGGGCGGGGGTGCGATGGGCGGTTGAGGTGATGACGACGCGGGATGGTGCGGTGTGGTGAGCTCGAGGGGGGAACGAGAGGGGGAGGACGAAGGATGGGGGTCTCACCGGGCCCTGTAGAGGTGCAAGAGAGTGCTCGGGGAGGGCCAAAGCTGCGGGGCGACGGCGAGTCGGCATCGGGGCGGCAAGCATGACACGGACAAGGTGGCGCGGGTAGAGCCGTGCCGGAGCTGCGGCGAGCAAGGGGAAGGGTCCACGGGCGCGGGCCGGCAGCAGGGAGGCTGAAGGAGTCGGGGGCGGAGCTATGGTGCTAGGCGACGGCGGTACTGGCAGAGGAGAGGTCGGGCGACGGGCGGGTGCGGTGCGCGGGCACGGCGCGGTGAGCGCGCACATGGGACGGCGGGAATGGCGACGTCCAACACAGGGAGAGGAAGAGGGGAGAGGCCGGGGCATCACCGGCAGTGTAGGGACTGGGCAGCGGTGGTCGAGGGGGTGACGGGGACGATGGCGTAGAGGAGGCAGGCCGGTGGGGGAGCGCCGGCGACGGGCGGCGGGGCGACGGAGTCCGGTCGCAGGGCGTCGGCGTCGACGACCTCCTCCTCGATCCCGATCCAAATCGGGGGAGAGAGGGGGGAGATATTTTCGGGGTGTGGGGGTGTGACGGTTAGGGTTTGGGGGGGAGGGAGTGGATAAGGAAGTGGTGGGAGGGTGGCCGGTTGGGCCAGTGGGCCAGTCGGGCGGCCTGGTGGGCCGAAGCCCAAGGGGCCGGGGGGCTTTCTCCTTTTCTTTGTTTTTTTGTAATGTCTTTTCTTTTATTTATTTTCTTTTCTATTTTATTTCAATTTAAATCATTTAGGCATTTTATAAAAATGTGTTTGCTTTATTATAGTTACCCTTGTAATATCCAGCACCCACCGAACATTTTTTTTCAACTTTTGAAAACTTTTATTGTTGACATTAATTTGAGTTTGAATTTTGAAGCGGTTTCGGATTAACCCGAGATTAACTACAGTGACAGAGGTGACGTGGCACCATTAATATGAGATTACTGTAGCATGATTATCCGGGCGTCACAACACCACGATGGGAGGTAAAGAGGGCAAATGGAGCACCTGGGCAGAAGCCCAGCCTGACCCCATCTGGCCCCTTGGCGAGGAGCCTGACAAGACCGGGAGGGCGTGGGCTAAGGTGATGGTGAAGAGAGCGGTGGAGTAGACCCTATGGCCATCGCCACCAAGGCTAGCAGGACGTGGTATGGCGAACAAAGCCGGAGCCCACGAGGAATCGTGCCAGGGTCCAGCTGGAAGGCTGCTGGAGGAGCAGAAGGCACCATCCATGCCTCCACATCCAACTCGCTAGTAGAATGCCTTACTAGAGAGTACATGCAGGAGCAGATGGTGGTGTCGCCATCTGACGGTGATGGTGCAACTGGAGTTTAACTGGATTCAGAGTCGTCGTCCTCCCTGTCGGCGCCGTCGTCATCACTGTGATTGTCCTCCTCGTCGCTATCGCTCGAGGAGGAGCTTTTGTCGTTGGTCGAGCTCTCCGTGCAGCAACCTAAGCGAGTACCCGAGCACCCAAAGACATTGAAGGAGAGCAGATCGACCTTAAAATGGAGGGCATGCCCCTCCGACAACCTATGGGCACGAGCAAAGGTCTTCCAGCCACATCGGAAGAGCATTACATGAGGAGCGGGGAAGTCCACCTCCACCCACATGCTACTATCACCGCAGCCCCTCATGTGCAGTTCCAATGCGTGCGGATGTTGATTCTCCATCACCCTCACGAATGGAGTAGGGAGGCAGAGACGACCACGCAGGGATATGTGCAGTCTAATACGAATTCTAGCAGCTAAACCCATAATGGCCCTCCACTGGAGGTTGGGCGATCGGCGGAGGAGTGATCAGGGCGCCACCTCATCCTCCTCAACCCCGAACATCATGATGGTTGCGACCTCTCCTCCTCCCACCTCCTCTCATGGCGGGCTCCGCCTGCACCTCTTCGGAGGGAAGAGGGAGACGTTGTTGAGCAGAAGTTATCGTCGCTGCCACTGGAACAGCGCAGCGCCCCCGGCCTCTCACCATGGTGGACGAGAACTGCTTAGGGAAAGTAAGGAGTGAGATGTGTAGAGGAGCACCCTATCTTGCATCCTATTTTATAGGCGAACGGGGCAGGGGGCAAGCTCATTTCCAAGGAGGTAGCTGCCCCGCACCTCTAGTCCGCCCCCCCTCGCCATCAACGTCCGTGAAACCAAGGCCAGCCCCCGAGCCAATCCGCAACGTCTGGGTTTCTACCATGGCACAGGTTTTCGCGCCCTTCGCATCCGCCACCAACCCGACGCAATGCATACACGTGGTAGACGTGCGCCGTACCCGAGCGAGTTGAACCACACTGTCCTATGCCTCACCGCTGCCGCTCCAACGTCCCCACCGTTGCAGGATCGAAATTATGTCTAGAGGGGGGTGATTAGACTACTTGACCAAATTAAAATATAGCATTTTCCCAATTTTAAGTCTTGGCAGATTTTAGCAACTTAACACAAGTCAAGAAATCAACCTACACATGCAATTCTAAGAGTGTGGCAGTGGAATGTAAAACACTGCATATGAAGGTAAAAGGGAAGGGTTTGGAGATGGCAAACACAATGTAGACATGGAGATTTTTGGCGTGGTTCCGATAGGTGGTGCTATCGCACATCCACGTTGATGGAGACTTCAACCGATGAAGGGTCATGATTGCTCGAGTCCACACAGGGCTCCACCCACGAAGGGTCCATGAAGAAGCAACCTTGTCTATCTCACCATGGTCATCACCCACAAAGGACTTGTGTCACTTGGGTAGACCTTCACGAAGTAGGCGATCTCCTTGCCCTTACAAACTTCTTGGTTCAACTCCACAATCTTGATGGAGGCTCCCAAGTAACACCGAACCAATCTAGGAGACACCACTCTCCAAAAGTTAATAGATAGTGTGTTGATGATGAACTCCTTTCTCTTGTGCTTCAAATGATAGTATCCCCGGGACTCAACTCTCTCTCACATATTTGGATATGGTGGAAAGACGATTTGAGTGGAAAGCAACTTGGGGAAGGCTGGAGATCAAGATTCTTGTGGTAGGATTGGAATGTCATGGTCTCAACACATGAGTAGGTGGTTCTCTCTCAGAAAATGAGTAGTGGAAGTGTAGGCATGTTCTAATGGCTCTCTCACAAATGGAGAAGGGGGTGGAGGGGCATATATAGCCTCCACACAAAATCTAACGGTTACACACAATTTACTAAATTCGGTGAGACCGAATAGTGAAACTTGGTGAGACCGATCTGGTTCAAAATGTGAATGTTGGGGTTTTCGGTGGGACCGACATGATCAACTTGGTGGGACCAATGCACTAGGGTTAGGGAAAATCCTCATCTCAAAGTGACCAATTGCATGAACTCAGTGCAATCGATTTTAGTAATAAGCAAACAAAGACTTGGTCCAGCAAACTCGATGGGACCGATCGCTCATTTCGGTAAGACCAAAACGGTACGAAGAGGAAACAGAGAGTTTGCATTGAGAACTCGGTTGGACCGATTTCTCATCTCGGTAAGACCGAAACATTATGAAGGGAAACAAAGAGTTTGCAATCCCATCTCGGTGAGACCGAGATGCCTATCGGTGGGACCGAACTGATTAGGGTTTCTGTCTGTGGCTATGTCAAATGAACTCGGTGGCGCCGGATAGATCAAATCGGTGGGGTCAAGTTTGAATTTAGGTTTACGACAAATGTGGATATGAGAAAGTGGTTGAGGGCTTTGGAGCATATCACTAAGCATTTTGAGCAAGTAGACCATTATGCAACACCTCATCCCCTTTTAATAGTATTGGCTTTTCCTGTGGACTCAATGTGATCTTGGATCACTAAAATAAAAATGAAGAGTCTTGAAATTTTGCCAATATGTGTCCTTAACATTTTGAGGGGTTCACATATCTAGTCCATGCCATGCCAATCACTGAACTTTCTGAAACATTTAACTTGAATGGATATTAGCTCAATGAGCTATATGTTCTTATGAATTACCAAAATCACTCAGGGATTAGTTGCACTTTCAGTCTACCCATTTTTGGTAATTGATGACAAAATACAGATCAAAGCTTTGATAAAATATAATATAAATGAAGTACATCGTCGCTTTGAGAAGTATTTGATAAGCAAGAGCTCACCCTAAACTTGTGCATCATTTAAAAATTTCTTTTGAATGCAAATACACAATCGATTAGGATCATGTGTTACTCTTCTATGTCACATACACCTTGATGGAGCGCTCAAAATGATAGAATATGAAATATGCACTCATCATCAAGGCAAACATGATTGATCATACATAAGAGATTAGGTATCATCATTCAGGCACACATTAAGGCATAATATGATCAAACACATGAATATAGGAGTATCTCACACACAAGCACACAAAAATGTAGCAACCAAATAAGCAAGTAACAAGTAGCAAGAGAGGAAAATAAAGCAAAACACTCTCTCTCGAAGCCTATGATCTATACACTTTCTCCCCCTTCAGAAACAAGTTACCAAAAAACTCGAAAATGCATAGTGCTATGCGGCACTCTAAGCACGATCTCCGGGAGCTCTGATGCACGAAGATGGCGTGAAGAGGAGTCCTTCAACAAAAGCATCTGAAGAGGTCTTTGGAGCTGGTGGAGTTGCAACTGGAGGGGCAACTGGAGCAGTAGCCGCACGTGCTGATGTGGTAGCTCTAGTGTCACTGGCTAGCATAGCTGCAGACCTTTGTGCCCTTGGCACCCTCTGAAAAGCATGAGTTGTAGCTCTCCCTCTCCTTTCCTCTGCTTCTTCTTGGAGTTGCTCAACTATAGTCTGGATCTATGTGACCTTCAAGTATAGATATTAAAATTTTGTCTCGATAATCCTCTCAATACTTTCTTGGTTTTGAGTCAGTGTTGCTAATCCTTTCTCAATTCTCACCGTGGCTTCAAGGAGATAGCTAAGCTTATCCTGCTTGGTCTTGAGGTGTACAGCTGAGGCATCTGGAACATTTGAAGTCTATGCTTCCTTCTCTACCTTTGCTTTCTCCCTCTTCTCCTGAGCCTCTACTAATGTAGGATGTGATGCATCGATGACAATCTCATTGTCCTCAAACTCAAGCCTTAGGAGAAGGTGTTATTTGTCCAAAAGATATGTACCTTTTCCCATTTTAGAGTTGATGAGCATCTGAATATGTGGGGCATAGCCACATGATCTCTTCTGATCTACAGCAGTCCTCTTGACTGTTTCAACAATCAAGGTCATCACCTTGAACTTCTCTGGCATATCAAACATATGCAGCAAGTTGATTGGATGCCCTCTGATCATTCAGTCATCTCCAGACTTGGGCAAGAATGTAGATATTAGAATGGTGTTGATAGTGGGCAGCCCTGACATCAGATAGTATATGGAGCCAAATTTGTGAGTCTCCAAGGCAGTACCAGGACTCTCCTTGTACATGTGTGTCATGGAGTTGTGTCCTTTCCTGGGCTTGGCATATACATCTGTGTCTTCTTCATGTTCTTCAGGGGCATTGATTAGCTTGGCCCACTCAGCAACAGAAGATTGGTACCTTGTACCCTCAGTCATCCAAACAATTTTTCCATCTGGGTAAAAATGTGTAGTGGAATAGAATTGCATCACCATCTCATCATTCCATTTTGTAAGTTTCTGACCAACAAACTTATCAACTCCAGTCAATCTTAAGCTGTCATGCACTCCTGGGAAATAATCTGCATTCTCATTAATGTATGACCAACCAACCCTTCTCATGTCACTAACAATGGGCTTTTTGTCCAAGAGTACTGTCTCATAGAAGTCCTGCTGCTCCTTGGTGTCGAACCTGTAATCCACAGCAGTCCTTCTCCTGGTGGCATATGGGTCTGTATGTCTCCATAGCCTGCGACCTGCATAGAATATGAAATATGCACTTATCACCAAGGCAAGAATATGATTGATCAGCATAAGAGATAAGATATCATCATTCAAGCACACATTAAAGCATAATATGATCAAACACATGATCGTAGGAGTACCTCACACACAAGCACAAATAATGTAGCAACAAAACAAGCAAGGAAAAAGTAGCAAAAGAGGCAAATAAAGCAAAACACTCTCTTTCTCGGAGCCTATGATCTATACACTTTCTCCCCCCTTGGCAACAAGTTACCAAAAATCTCAAAAATGCATAGTGCTATGCGGCTCTCTAAGCACGATCTCTGTGAGCTCTGGTGTGCAAAGGGGGCATGGAGAGGAGTCCTGCAACAAAAACATCTGAAGAGGTCTATGGAGCTGGTGGAGTTGCAACTGGAGGGGCAACTAGGGCAGTGGCTGCAGGAGTTGATGTGGTAGCTCTAGTGTCACTAGCTGGCACAGCTACAGACCTCTGTGACCATGGCACTCTCTAAAAAGCATCTGTGGTAGCAATCTGATGACGGGAAAATGGCAGAGACGAGAACACGCGTCCACATCATTGATACAGAGTAAATAAATTTAAGTGCATAAATGCATAAATAAAATGGAGATCAAACATTGCAGGTACTTTATTTCCAGAACTCTTACATTTACATAAAAGGTATATTAATTACATCTCCGCAGAGAAAACCCCTGATTAAGAATTCCAACTATCCTATTACATAGAATTGCGACACATGACTACTACAAAATGATAAATAAAAATCACTCCTCCTTGCTGTCGTCGACATCGGTGTGCTCGAGGGAGCATTCTCGATTTTCTTCAAGTTATCATGTGTCTTGTTCATTTATATTTTTACGCATGTACTCTTATGAGTAGTACATAGAGTACGAGTGCAATGCATGATTTTTGCATCGAACACCTAATTTCTGTAGTCGACCTAACCCACATATGCTAATATGACCATGCGGCTATCTTAATCATTTTTTAGGTCATTTCATTTTAACGAGTGATGAGTCGACTAGAAGAGTATCCACTTAATACATGCATGTTACACCTTTTATTTACGCACATATGAGCATGCATGAAATGATGGGGCATATGATTTAATCCATGTTGGCCTGTGCACATGCATGGAAATTTAAGAAAAGAGGGGTCCCAATATCAGAATCATCCCATATGTAATCTTGTTTGATTTGATATGTTTGATGATAGCATCTGCTAAGCGAATTAATGTGTTTTGGTTAGGACTAAAGCGATCTAGATGCAATATCCTTTATTTTTTTATGGGTCATATGCATATACCCTAACCATCAGTGGACAGTATATGCATGTTGCATAGAGTCTGTACGCTCTAGATTTCATATTTTATATATGTAGGATTATATGTTTAACTTAACCTACATGCATTCATTTCCTTTTATGGACATATTTTATTTAAGTGTGGACCGAGACAACTAGTATTTTCATTATCTAAGGTCTACACGTTGGATTTCACTTAGCACATTTTATATGCATTAGAGTATGCTTATTTAATCATCTATATGACAGATGTAAATAACATTTCTATCTTCCTGTTTGTATTACTACTGACGTGGCATAGCATGTATGTCCGCAGTGTAACCAACAAGAGGCTTTAAACATAATTTGGCGAGCATCCAATTTATACATTTTCATGCTCTAGATTGAAGGTACACACACAACATACATTGTCTTTTTTTGTGCACCTCAAACAAATGAAGAGTGCATTTTTTGCAGGCACATATTTATTCTAAGATTTTATGTAGATGGTCATATAGGGTTTGTGTATGTTTCATATTTGTTTTCGCCCGAGCTTTACCTTTGCGTCGCTCTCATTTATGATGGAAGGGGAAATATGTCCTCCTTAGTTTAGGCCGCCATGATCAACCAAGGATTGGAATTTATCCTCTTTGACATAATCGCACTTTGGCTCGTATCACGATGATCAGCCAAGGCAAAAAATGACAAGATGGAAATATATGTTGTATGCTCCTTGATTTGTATCATGATGATCCACCAAGGAGTATTTTTGTTGCTCTAAACATATGCGCACTTTGGCTTGTATCATGATGATCAGCCAAGGAAAAATGTCAAGATGAGACTATATGGAGAATGCTCCTTGGTTTGTATCACAATGATCAACCAAGGACGAATTATCTTCTCTTAAATATTAGTGCTCTTTGGGACGTATCATGATGATCAGCCAAGGTAAAATATCAAGATGAAGATATATGGAGAATGCTCCTTGGTTTGTTTCACAATGACCAATCAAGGGCAAATTTTCCTCTCCTGAACATAACTGCACTTTGGCTCGTATCACGATGATCAGCCAAGGTAGAATATCAAGTTGAGGATATATGGAGAATGCTTCTTGGTTTGTATAAGAAAGACCAATCAAGGACAAATTTTCCTCTCCTGAACAGAACTACTCTTTGACTCGTATCATGGTGATTAGCCAAGGCAGAATATCAAGATGAGGATACATGAGACATACTCCTTGGTTTGTAGCACAATGATCAACCAAGAAGAAATATGAATATGATGAGAGATATAGGGAGCAGCAAGAAGATTAGAGCGTCGGACGACGGTTTTGCAGCAGTAGCATATATGAGCCTTTTTCTACAGCAGCAGTATATGTGTGTGGTTGATAGCACCAGTGGGAGCACAACAACAGCAGCGGCAGCACAACGGAGCAATTAGAATTGGAGCAGTGTATCACCAGCCCCTCTGCACGCTAGGTAGGCCTGTATTCACCGTTGAGCATGCATGCATAAGCCTACGGCCATGCAACGTGGCCGTATTTTTTTAATGGGCCACTAAACCTGATTAGTTATTAATGTCTCATTAAGGCTTATATATATGAGGGTGTGTGCCTAATTATTTTCTCCACAATTCAAAGTCTAGTGTCATATATGATATGAGATGAGCATGTAGACCAAATATTTCCTAAGTGGATACATATGCATCGATACCTTATTGGAAGAGTCATTTATTTATTCTTATATACCGCATGTATATTTTGTTAGGGCGGTATATTTTTATGCGTCGCATCGATATTTCTCATCGATGATGGAACAAGGACTTCATTTACCATATGGTCGATATGATTTTTTGTTGGTATCTGGCACCCGCCGTAGGTGGTGACGTGCATGGATAAAGGTTACGTATGATTTTAGTCGGGACGAATTTTCCATGGAGATTTGTATTCACTTTGCAAATTTCCTAAATATCAACCCTTTTATTAATTTATTTTGTGTGCCTGCTTTTTTGATGTCAAGCGATGAAAATTCACAATTGTCGTTTCCACTTAGTGGTTTATTTCATAATTTTCACCATTTAAGTAATTTATTTGTTTTATTCACACTATATTTCCTTTTTGCCAAAATCGGTGTCAACAAATACCACTCAAGGTCTGAATGCGAGTATTTTTCTTTTAATTAATATTCAGATTCAGAGCTCGAAAATATGCGTATATATTTTTCTGAGCGTATTTCCAATGCTTGGCATAGCATCGGAGGCGTATGTATTTTTTTGGGTGCCCTAGTTTAGACTTGTGAAGGTATGGAGTATGTATATATACATTTTTTTGATGCCCCAGTGTATACTCGTGCAGATGTGGAGTATATACATACACATTGTTTTGGGTGACCCAGTTTAGACTCGTGAGGGTATGGAGTATGTCTAATGATTTATTTTGGCATCATGGTCTATACTCATAGGTTGTTGGAGTACTATTTTTTTTTGCCCCAGTTATACTCTTGAGGGTATGGAGTACGTCTGATTATTTTTTAGCATCACAGATTATACTCGTAAGTCATTGGAGTTTTTGTTTTGTGCCCCAGTTTATACTCTTAAGGGTATGGAGTACCTCTGATGAATTTTTTTTGGCATCACAGTTTATACTCGTAAGTCATTGGAGTAATTATTTTTTTTGCCCCAGTTTAGACTCGTGAGCGTATGGAGTACACTTGATGATTTAGTTTCTTTGCATCATAGTTTATACTCGTAAGTCGCTGGAGTAATTATTCTTTTGTGCCCCAGTTTAGACTCGTGAGGGTATGAAGTACGCTTGATGATTTCTTTTCTTTGCATCACAGTTTATACTCCTAAGTCGTTGGAGTAATTATTTTTTTGCGCCCCAATTTAGAATCATGAGGGTATGGAGAACATTTGATTTTTTGGCATCACAGTTTATACTCGTAAGTCGTTGGAGTTTTTTTTGTTGTGTGCCCCAGTTTATACTCTTGAGGGTATGGAGCACGTCTAAAATTTTTGGAATCACAGTTTATACTCGTAAGTCGTTGGAGTTTTTTTGTTATGTGCCCCATTTTATACTCTTGAGGGTAGGAGTAATAATATAATTTTTTGCGCCTTAGTTTATTCATGAGGGTGAGGCGTATGTCTCGTTTTTTTGCATCATAGTTTATAGTCGTAAGTCATTGGAGTAATTAATTTTAACTCTTCATCTTCAGGTGCCATTTTAATTTGATTATAGCCAGAACAACCATCCATGAAAGAAAATATTTCATGCCCCATAGTAGAATCAACTAGTATTTCAGAGATGGGTATTGGGAAATCCATCTTTGGAACATTCTTTATTCATATCCCCGAAATCTACACATATGCGTGTTTGACCATTCTTCTTTTTAATGGGTACAATACTAGAGACCCATGTGGGGTATTTAACTTCTCTAATGAACCCTGCGGCTATGAGTTTGTCAACCTCGGCTTCTATTTGTGGAAGTATTTCAGGCAGGTACTTTCTTTGAGCTTGCTTCACGGGTACTGCATCATCTCGCACGACAAGGCGATGGACAGCTATGTTTGGATCCAACCCAGGTATTTCTTCATAAGTCCAAGCGAATACATCTCTATTTCCACTCAGGAACTCATGATATTTTAGTTTATTTTCTGTGGACAAATGTTTGCTAATAAAAATAGGATGAGGATCATCAGCCGTACCAATATTTATTTCTTCCAAGTCATCGACGGTGAATTGGTTGCCATCCTCCATTTGTGGAGATGCTTCTGTCATGTCCGTATACTCAGCCGAAGCCATCCAAACCTCGTATCCTAACCCATGCTTCATTTCTCTTAAAAAATGGTCTTCATGCAGAGCTTTGAGTTATTCTTGAGACAACACCTTTTCGAATGGTGCTAGCTATCCCCGGCCATCACATAGGGACGGGCCAGTGGCAATGTCATAACCCATTTGCTGCATCATGTACAAGACCCTATTATCATACAAAGAAATGGGTAAAGATTCATCATCTTTGTTAAACACAGATATTTGTGTTGTATTTTTATTTTCACTTTCACCAATGTTTGAATGACGCGGCTCTTTTTGGGATTGTTTTATTCTATATTGTACCAAAGGAGGTAAAGGCGTAGGGAAATTAGTACCTTTCATGTCACGAAATTTGTCTATGACACGAAATATTGGGTCACCCTTTTTCCTTTGGTTGCTTGGTATATACTGATAGGTCTTTTTCTTTGACGAGGATTCTGCGACCTATTTTTCTACCACATTTGACTTGGGTATTTTCCAGGATTTTGGCTTTTGCACCTTATCAACAGGCTCGAAGTAGAACTTTGCGAGAGCATAGAAAGATTCAGCTATTGTGAATGGCTTCTTATCAGCAAATATTCTCAATGTATCACCTGTCCGATCTATATATTTGATACACTGATGTAAAGTGGATGGCACAACTTAATTGTCATGTAACCATGTGTGACAGGCTGATTTTTGGTCCATTCTTTTTCTTTTGTTTTTCGAGGTTTTTGCCTGAGTTTTCTTTTTCCGTGGCTTTGTTGTCTGGAAACTGAAGAAGATGCATTCTTCTTTGCTTCCAGAGTGGCTTGTCATTCCCAAATCTTTCCCTAGACCATGTCATTTCAATCCTAGCCCAAATCCCAATATTCTTTTTATTGGAATATTCCTTTTCTATTAAAGGAATAACTCAAATTGCCCAAGGTTGTGAAGCAACCTATATTTTCCTCACTCCTAAAATTCCCAAATAATTATCATAAATTGTTTGGGTCATATCTTGATCAAATATGGCAAAACTTTTCATTGCCATGTTCAAAAATAATTCCCCAATATTATTTTTTCTATTCTGCCCTGAATGGCACTTTGTGAAGGAAGTGTCATTTATATTTATGCTATTGACTCCTAACCTTTTTGGGCATGTTTATATGTCCAAATAATTACCCCATACACAAGTTCAACTTTATTTGCCTAGCCAATCTTCCTTAGTGGATTTTCAAAGTTTCTGTCAGACACAAGACTTTGTGAAGGAAGTACTAGCTAGGGGTATCTGAGGGAGTCCTGGATTAGGGGGTATCCGGGATGTCGGACTATATACTTTGTCCGGACTATTGGAGCGTGAAGATACAAGATTCAAGACTACGTCCCGTGTCCGGATGGGACTCTCCTTTGCGTGGAAGACAAGCTTGGCGATCCGGATATTATATTTCCTTCCTTGTAACCGACTCCATGTAAACCCTAGCCCTCTCCAGTGTCTATATAAACCAGAGAGGTTGGTCCTTAGAGGGACGATCACAATCATAATCATCATAGGCTAGATTCTAGGGTTTAGCCTCTACGATCTCGTGGTAGATCAACTCTTGTACTACTCATATCATCAATATCAATCAAGCAGGAAGTAGGGTTTTACCTCCATCGAGAGGGCCCGAACCTGGGTAAACATTGTGTTCCTTGGTTCCTGTTACCATTAGCCTAAGACGCACAGATCGGGACCCCCTACCCGAGATCCGCCGGTTTTGACACTGACATTGGTGCTTTCATTGAGAGTTCCTCTGTGTCGTCGTTGCAAGGCTTGATGGCTCCTTCAATCGTCAACAACACGGTCTAGGGCGAGACTTTTCTCCCCGGACAGATCTTCGTGTTCGGTGGCTTCGCGCTGCGGGCCAATTCGCTGGGCCAACTGGAGCAGATGGACAGCTACGCCCCTGGCCACCAGGTCAGGTTCGGAAACCTGAACTACACGGCAGATATCCACGGAGACTTGATCTTCAACGAATTTGGGCATGTGCTAGGAGCACCGGACTGTCACGATGAGCATGGCTTAGACCTGCTGTCGGAAGATGCTCGGGATATCACCCCCGCAGTAGCCCCGGACCTAAATTCGGAGCAGATTGCGTTGCCCAAGGACGGGTGGATGGACCCTGTCCCTGGGGCCACACACTCATCGGCATTGGAGCTGAACACAGGCCTCACCCCTAAAGAAGCCTGTGACACCGGACCCCCGGACTCGTGTTTGGGTGTAGGTTCCAGTCCGCATGCTCCTGAGCCCGCCGAACCTAGATGGTCTCCCGTAATGGAGTTCACCGCTGCGGATATCTTCCAGCACTCGCCCTTTGGCGACGTGCTGAACTCGTTAAATCTCTCTCTCTCTCTGTCAGAAGACTCTTGGGCGAACTATGTCCGGCTCGAGTGGGAAGCAGGCGACGAACGAATTCGTTGCCCACCCACCACCCACATCATTGCCACTATCGATGATGTATCAGACGTGCTTGACTTCGACTCCGAAGACATCGACGGTATGGACGACGATGCAGGAGAAGATTCAGAATCACTGGGTCGCTGGACTACCACCTCGTCATACAATATATACATGGTGGATACGCCCAAGGAGGACGACGGCGACAATCCGGAAGATAAAACCCCCAGGCAAAAGCCAAAACGACGGCGTAGACGCCGCTCCAAGTCTAGCAACAGTAAAAATAGCGACAAGAGCGCCAGAAAGATCGACACCCCAGTCAACTCCGAAGGCAACAACGACCATATGGACCCAGCAATGGAGCAGGATGAGCCAGGTCACGCCGAACACAGCTCGGAGCAGACGCCCGATCACAATGATCCCGAGGGACGAATTAATCAAACCGCCCCGGGACAAGAACACAGTCCGGATGACGATGCATTCATCATCCCGGAAACACGCTTGGCATGAGATAACCTCCATAGAAGGCTTATGGCCACTACGAGAAGTCTAAAGAAGTAGAAGCAATGGCTAAAGTCCGCACAGGAAATGCTCAATCACAGATGGAATAAAGTGCTAGACACTGAAGAAAAGTACGGTGACGATCGCCATACAAAGAGCTACCAAAAACGCAAGCTACTACCAGAATTCGACGACGAGGCTGTTCCACCAAAAAACAACACGGCCAGGAGGCCGGATAAACCACTTCATAACCGCAACAGAGCAGCTACTGACACCGAACACGATTCACGCGAGCTCCTTGTCAAGAAAGCCGGCGCGGCCAGGTCCATCGACGAATCTAAAGGACACACCCCGGCGCGGGACTATGGTCACCAAAACAATCATACCGATCGGATACCAGTTCAGAGTAAACACTGGACACAACAACAGTCGACGACATGCCACAGCACGACCAGATACAGAGGGGTTGTTCACCCCCTATGCTTCACCGAAGAAGTACTGGACCATGAATTTCCACAGGGTTTTAAACCTGTGAACATAGAGGCATACGACGGAACGACAGACCCAAGGGTCTAGATCGAGCATTTTATCCCGCATATATACATGGCTCGTGGGGATGACCTCCACTCCATCAAATACCTTCCCCTCAAGCTGAAGGGACCAGCTCGACACTGGTTGAAAAGCCTCCCTGAAAATTCAATTGGAAGTTGGGAGGAACTCGAGGACGCTTTCAGGGCCAATTTTCAAGGGACTTATGTCCGGCCTCCGGATGCGGACGATTTAAGTCACATAATCCAACAGCCCGGAGAGTCCACCCGCAAGCTTTGGAACAGATTCCCCACTAAGAAGAATCGAATTATTGATTGTCCGGATGCCAAGGCCTTAGCGGCGTTCAAACACAGCATCCGGGACGGGTGGATCGCCAGACACCTCGGCCAAGAAAAGTCAAGGACAATGGTAGCCTTAGCAAGCCTTATGACCCGCTTTTGCATGGGTGAAGATAGCTGGTTGGCCCGTAAAGGCACCAGCGACCCAAGCACATCCGAAATAAGGGATGGCAACGGGAAGCCACAGTGCAAGAAAAACAAACGTCAAAACAAGGAAGAGAACCCGGACAACACAACGGTCAACGCCGGATTCAAGGGCTCTCAACCCGGTCAACAAAAGAAGCCATTTAAAGGCAGCAAAGAGAGATCGTCCGGTCTGAACAGAGTCCTCGACAGACAGTGCCAAATTCATGGCACCCCCGAAAAACCTGCGAACCACACTCACAGAGAATGTTGGGTCTTCAAGCAGGCCGGCAAATTAAACGACGAACACAAGGGAAGGGAAACACCAAGTGAAGATGAGGATGAGCCTCGCAAGCCGAACACAGGGGGACAGAAAAAAGACCATTAGAGGTAAAAACAGTAAACATGATCCACGCATCTCACACATCCACGAGAAGGCACGAATGCGCGCTCAGAGATGCATACGCTATAGAGCCCGTCGTACCCACACCTAACCACTGGTCGGCTTGTCTGATCACCTTTGATCACACGGACTGCCTGACTAATATTCGGCGCGGAGGATCAGATGCCTTGTTGCTCGACCCAATAATCGACGGATACCATCTTACTCGCATCCTCATGGACGGCGGCAGTAGTCTCAATTTAATATACCAGGACACTGTCCGCAGGATGGGGATAGACTCATCCAGAACCAACCAAAGCAACACCACCTTTGAAGGGGTGATACCAGGCGTTGAAGCCTACGGCAGGGGCTCCTTCGTACTAGAGGTAACATTCGGCTCCCCACGCAACTCCACAAGCGAAGAACTACTCTTCACCATCGCACCCTTCCAAAGTGGCTATCACGCATTGCTTGGAAGAACGGCCTTCACCCGCTTCAATGCAGTACCGCATTACGCCTACCTCACACTCAAGATGCCCGGCCCACGAGGCGTCATCACCGTTATCGGAAAACACGGAGGGCTCTTCACGCGCGAAGGAATACGCGACGGCTCCAGCGGTCGGATTCTAAGCGGCCTCCAATACCAGAAAGCACGACTGGTCGTTAAGACCACGGACACGGTTAGACGAGTCTGGCAGCCCGGATAAGACTGATCCAGGGCGCCATGTACGTAATCCCATAGAGGACACCAGGGGATATAGATATTTAATACAGCCCCACTCTTGGCTCGACCTTATTGGCAGGCCAATTTCTTACACTTTTACTATCCATCGCACGCTTACGTTGTACTCTTCTACATGAGTTTTCTTTTTTACAGACACAATTCGTGCGATACCCTTCCAGAAGACGGCGTAACAGAGATAAAGGCACAGACGTGCAGCAAGGCCCCGCTCACAGGTTTCTCTTTAGATTAAGCCCCTGTGTAAACCTTTTTATTGTCTCTTGTTATTCCCACATCCCATGGGTACTATATCGATAGAGGGTACTGCCGTTATTAGCATTTCGCCACGACAGATTAACGCACGTACCTGGAACTACAGGGTTCATAATGAAAGGGCATTCCTCAACTCATTTTATGTTGCAAAGTTCGAATACATTCGGGAGTGCTCGGCGTCACGAGTTTGGCCTTATATGCATCAGCTCCGAATCATGTCTTTGGTCAAATGTTGGGTTCGCCCGGCTCCTGGGTTTGCCACATTACGTTCCGTTTTTATCGGCTAAGGCGGCCAAAGGAGAACTACTGTGATTGTGCCCTGGTTATTCCGGATGAGCACCTCAATAGAGAAAGCCGAAAACTGATTGTCATGATATAGCGAGTGACTGTTCAACCACTCGAAGACTTACCGGAATCTTTAGGATTCCTCCGCATTAACGAAGGTCCGTTTCCCGGTCATGTACACACGCGCCCGTATTCGGATGCACGCGAAGGTACCAGGGGCTACATAGTAGCCCTGCCGTCAAACTCCTATGGCTAAGTGAAAGTGTTACAGCTATATAGTCCGATTGCCAAGTTCGACGTGCAATCACCTCCTTAACGGACCAAGACGTTGGATCAAGTGTGACTACGCATATTTTTCGCGAACACCCCCGCATTGTATGCATGGGTGGCTGAAGCCAATGACTGCTAACTTTCAGATTACACATAGACATAAAAACGACCGCACAGGAGGCACAATAATACTTTCAGGCACAAAGTATAAATACAGCCTCATAATCAAAATAACATTGTTTTTACAATGAAGTGATTTGTCACTCGAACATGACATTCTTAGAGCATTGAGCCTCTATTAAGCGAGCACCTTCTGTTACCTGCTCCAAGTAGTGCTCGGCCGGATCCTGGCCTCCCACCGGATTCTGGGTAGCAATAATGGTGGCCTCCATATCTGTCCAATATGCTTTAACATGGGCAAGTGCCATCTAGGCACCCTCTATACACGCCGACCTCCTCATGGCGTCGATCTGAGATACGGCACCGAGGAATTGTTGCACCAAACCAAAATAACTGTCCGGCTTAGGACCCTTCGGCCAAAGATGGTCTATTACAGACAGCATTGCAAGCCCGGACAGCCTATGAAGCTCAGCCACAGCAGCCATTTTCTCACTCAACGGCAATGGGCGCGCGGGAGCATTAAATTGAGACCAGAACAGCTTCTCCACTTCTTTAACACCTTGATCCTCAAAAAACATGGCCGCATCAGCTGTACTCTTCGCCAAGTCCGCATACGCGTCTATAGGACTCCAGCATCGAATCGGGGGAGCATACTTCGGATCCAAAAACTTCATCTACAATAAGTAGGGGCTCCCAGCCGCGATTTTCCCGGCCTATCGAAGCTCCTCCCGCACATCCCTGATTTTGGTCCGCATCTCCTTGGCTGCATTAAGTGCCTTGTTCAGATCATCCGAATTAACCAGATTCTCCTTTTTAAGGAGCTCAAACCGGTCGGCAGCATTTTTCAACTCCACAGCCATTTCGGCTATCTTGTCCTCGCTTCGGCGATGAGCAGCCTGTTCGACTCTCAACTCTTCGGCCGCCTTTGGGGACACCGCATTGCTAGCCCGAGCTTGTTCCTTGGCCTGGGCAAGTTCCGCCCTCAGGGCTTCCACGGCAGCAGCACCAAGCATATCGCATTAATATCATGCCCCTCTCAAATTTTCTTATAAAACATATTTAGGAAAGCAGAGCACATACCTTGTGACTCGTTCAGCCGCTCATTTACCAGCATGATATCGGCGTCAATAGCTCCAATCTGCCTCCTTAGTTCGGCAACTTCAACGGACCGGTCGGCTGCCGGATCCTTAGATACCTGCGCATATATACAGCGCATTCATTACTTACACAATATGATCCTCCGTTTGCCGCCTATGGCGGGCAACTAGAGTCTCAGGAGCTACTATCCATATGGAGCACATCTAGTGCGTGCCTCACAGCCAAAAAATTATGTATTTGTCATTACATACCTCAAAGCCTCTGAGCAGGCTTGTAAATGCTTCATTCAAACCGCTTCTGGCGGATGAAATCTTCTTGAGCACCATGCTCATTAATGAGTGGTGCTCCTCCGAGAGTGCAGCTCATTCCAGAAGGCCTGTCAGTATGTTCGACCAGACATCGACCCATGCCGGACCCTTCTCATCGCCCCTCGTGGGAGCCGACCGCTCCTGGCTCAGGGCGGCCAAAGGAGTAGCTTCTGGCTTCGGCAGATCCGGACTCATCCGTGACAACACCTCGGGGTCACCTGCCTCGTGAGCCGGAGAGGTTGGTGGGGTTTCACTCTCCATCATCTCCGGAGGGAGGTCCCCCGAAGACGAACTCTGTTGAGAAGAGTTTCTAGCCAGACTGCAAAGAATGGATCCTGGTTACTATACTCGGAGAAAAGTAGTACCTTCGAATTTGCGGTTAACTTACAGCTCGGTGGAGGGCTGGCCCGCTGGCGGGTATGACGCGGTGAGGGCGCCCGTCGGGGCAGAGCCTCCTGGTGACGCTTTCTTCCCCTGTCTAGGCATCTTCGTCTACAAGTCTTCGGAGGCGGCCCTCTTCTTCCCATGCGGGGAGGAGGCCTTAGACTCCCCTCCCCGACTATCCTTCTTCGGGGAGGAAGCCATTCCCCCAGTTTAGATGCGCAGTGTGTGAAGTTCGGCTTCTCTGTTCTTCCCTTCATCTTTCCCTGAGGGCATTTTGCTAAGCACTCGGCCAAGCATCTTGGCTATGGCAGGGCTAGGCGAGCCTTCGGGAAGTGGCGCCGGACACCTGATTCTCTCCGCTTTGCTGAGCCATTCCTGGGCGCGGAGGATTTTCAGAATAATAATTATGATAAATATAAACGAAGTATCCGGTTTCGGGGTTACTTACTTGGGTATCTAGGCGATAGCAGCTTAAGCCCGCATCCTCGGTGGTGTTCGGACACTTTACTTGTGGTCCAAAGAATAATTTACAAATCCCTTCGAGCTTCAGGCCGAAGAAGTGCTGAATAGTCCGCGGACCCTCTGGATTGAGCTCCCACATCTGGAGAGGCCGGCGTTTGCACGGCAACATCCGTCGGATTAGCATTACCTGAATATGCTGACAAGGTCAATGTCCCTTTCAAGAAGCTCCCGGATACGGCTCTACAGTGTTGGTATATCACTAGCAGACCCCCAATCCAGTCCTACATTGGTCCATGATGCCAGTTGTGATGGAGGGCCCGAGCGGAAGTCGGGGGCAGCCACCCACTTTGTGCCTCTGGGAGCCGTGACGTAAAACCACCTCCACTGCCATAAATCAGATACCTCTGGGAAAGAACCCTCTAGCCATGGGGCATCGGTGTTCCTGCTTATTATGGCACCTCCGCACTCCGCATGTCGCCCCTCGATCATCTTCGGCTTCACATTGAAGGTCTTGAGCCATAAGCCGAAGTGTGGAGTGATGTGGAGAAAAGCCTTGCACACAATGATGAATGACGAGATATGGAGGATAGCGTCCGGAGCTAGATCATGAAAATCTAACCCGTAATAGAACATGAGCCCCCTCACAAAGAGATCAAGGGTGAGTCCCAAGCCGCGGAGGAAGTGAGGAACAAACACGACGCTCTCATTAGGCTCGGGAGTAGGGATGACCTGCCCTGGAGCAAGAAGCCTGTGCTGGATGTCGGCAGTCAGATATGCGACCTCCCTAAGCCTCATAATGTCCTCCTCTTTGATCGAGGAAGCCACCCACCGGCCTTGAAGGTTGGATCCGGACATACTGGAGGATCTGGGGTGTTTGAGTTTGGGTCTCGGGTGTTAGAACTCGAGATGCGAAAGGGCGCAAGGGTGGTGGAAAAGAGGTATAGGCCTCGGCCCCTTTATAAAGGGGGTGAATATCAAGAGTCCTCAGCGTGACCGCTTGAGACTTATCTAAAAACACGGAGTCATACCAACAGTCGTCGTGGGGTGGCACATGCTCGTATTGATGGAAGAACCCATAATAAGGGGAACATGATCTCTACTTTGGCAAGGCGTGCCAATAAAACCGCCTCGCAACGTGTATCGAGGTGGGCTAAGAAAAACCTGTTCATGTTGGGCCGGGCCACGATACAAGGGCACGACGCACAAAGATTGCTAGCATATCAGATTTATGATATGCCCCCTACAGTGGTATGTGAAGATCATCTTGCAAATCCGAACACGGTTCAAGTGTTCGATGATTACTTTGGAGTATTCGGAGATGGAACCCGCCTTGCAATGCCGAAGACAAGACTGCACGCCGGACTCATCGTCAATGAAGCCTGGTTCAGGGGCTACTGAGGGAGTCCCGGATTAGGGGGTATTCGGGCTGCCGGACTATATACTTTGTCCGGACTATTGCAGCGTGAAGATACAAGATTCAAGACTATGTCCCGTGTCCGGATGGGACTCTCCTTTGCGTGGAAGACAAGCTTCGCAATCTGGATATTATATTTCCTTCCTTGTAACCGACTCCATGTAAACCCTAGCCCTCTCCGGTGTCTATATAAACCGTAGAGGTTGGTCCTTAGAGGGACGATCACAATCATAATCATCATAGGCTAGCTTCTAGGGTTTAGCCTCTACGATCTCGTGGTAGATCAACTCTTGTACTACTCATATCATCAATATCAATCAAGCAGGAAGTAGAGTTTTACCTCCATCGAGAGGGCCCGAACCTAGGTAAACATTGTGTTCCTTGCCTCTTGTTACCATTAACCTAAGACGCACAGATCGAGGACCCCCTACCTGAGATCCGCTGGTTTTGACACCTACAGTATCCAAATAAGATGAACTTTTGCACACTCCTTAATGTGCTCACATTAATCCCCTCCACCCATTTGCAGCCCCATCCAATCATCTATGTGGGCACGGGAGCATATCTTTGATTCTGGCAATATTTTCAGGTTGTGAAGCAAGTGTATTTTATATTGCTTCAAAAATTCTGATAAATTACCAGATCATTATTCTACCCATAAAACATCTCTCCACCCAATTTGGCATCATTTCATTGATCCATTTGACCACCAAAATTATTTCAAGTTTCTGGACAGAA
The DNA here is from genome assembly GCF_018294505.1 of Triticum aestivum. Classification (NCBI taxonomy): domain Eukaryota; kingdom Viridiplantae; phylum Streptophyta; class Magnoliopsida; order Poales; family Poaceae; genus Triticum; species Triticum aestivum. The sequence goes on along the minus strand of NC_057804.1, from coordinate 354,711,843 downwards.
ATGATGTTTGCGAAGCAAGTGCTATTTTGGTTTGTCCATTTGGCATGAGCTTTTTACATCATCTTCATATGTCCAAATGATCAAGCTCTGCCCAATATTAGCCCAAGTTGACACTCCATGTGAGTGCACCATCATGATCTATTTTTGGACCATTTTTGTCAGTTGTGAAGCAACTGAAGTAAATCTTGATCCATTTACCCTCAAAACCACCAGGATGAAAGTCCGTCGATAGATAAACCTCCCAGACATGTTATTTACTGAGTTACCTAGCTGGTGTCCCCACTGCACAACACAAACACTTGGCTCCTGATTTACTTTGGAGCTAAGTGAAAATCACTTCTTTGCCCCTGGAATGATTTATTTCCTCAATTATACTTAGGTCACTAGGGTCAATCTACTGGACATGGTCGGCCCGGCCAGAGCATGCGGTTTGCACCAGAGCCTGTGGTGATCACGCTGGCATCACGCACAGTGCATGCTCTGGATCGGTCCGGCCACTGTGCTCGTCTCCTCCCTCCTTGTCTCGACCTCAAACTTTGTCCATGAGCTTCCCCGTGATGCCCTACGTCGCCCTGCATCGATGGTTCGTTGTCGTTTGCCTTAAATGCGCCGCTAGCGCCATGCCCGTGCCACGTCCAGCCCTTGCCCGCCATTAAAGCTCGGTCAGGAGCTCGCTCGTGAGCTCTAGAGCTCTCCCCCGCGCCTATATAAGGGCCCCCGAACCCCTCCACACCTCACCAGCCTCTCCCAAAGCCTCCTCGACCATCGGCGTCGCCCAATCTCGTCGTTTTCTTCTTCGGCCACCGCGGCCACCACCAGAGTTCATCTCTATTACGGCCACCGCAGGCCCCCTCTACACCTCCTGACCCCTCCCACACGTTGCCCACATCCTGTAGAGACGCCCCACCCCCTCAGCATCACCGGAGACGGCGACATAACCGTGAACCACAGCTGGCGCCCGCCTTCTGTCCTCCTCAGGCCGCCGCCCTGCGCCGCTGTTCCAGGCCACCCCGGCGGCTGTTCTTCGCTTGAACGAGTGCGCGTGGCCCCGCCGCACCCGCCGGTGGCCTCGCCCTGGCCGGAGTCGGCCGGAGCCAGCCGCCCCAGCATTGCCCCCTCCCTGCTCTCCTCTCTGTTCATGAACGAACATGAGCGAGGAGAGGAGGAAGACGATGATTCGCCCGGAGCCAGCCTGGCCCCTGCCAGCGGGCCCTGCCTCCCCTCATGACCCCACCTGTCAGCCCCACAGGAGCCGGCCCCGCGTTGACTAGTCCACGCTAACGTGGATAAGTGGAAACCTATTCCACGAAATACGTTTTCGCTGACCAAAAGCGTGTTTCTGTTTTGTGCTTCTGTCTTATCCACTCAGGGAATTATTTGTGATGAATTTTTTACAGAAAAGTCCTTGAACTTCAACCCTCCAAAACTTTTTATCCGTAACTCCAAATGAGGTGATTCCAAAGCCTACTTCTTCGTTTTGTCGAGTCCGTTCTGTTGGTCATGCTTTCACTTTGGTTTGACACTGTGAAAATGACCATTGTGCCCTTGCCCTTATTCAGCCCCTCTGAGAGAGAACGTTTACCGGCGATTCGTTCCGCGAGCTCCCTGCACTTTCTCGCGGTGATTTCTTCCACCCCAGGCAAGCCACAATACCCACTGGCATGATAGTCATGCAGTAGCCATGGTTTTCAACTTGAATCTTTATTAAATGTTTGTTTGTTGAAAAGATGGTTATCATTGTTCCGGTGATGTTTAGATTTGCATGTTCACTTTTGTGCTATGTTGTCTTGTACTCTGTTATCATGTTATACCTGCTAGTATTTGCTTTTATATGTTTATGCTTGCTAGTAGTACATGTTGATGTATTGGTGATGGTCATGCTAGTCAGCATGCCACGCTCAGTGGATATGATTTATTGTTGATATGGTGGATAGTTATGTGATACCCTCATGATTATATTTATATCATGTTCATGTATTTTATCATGGCTCGGCATATTTGCATTCCAGTTAACTAGATTAAATTGAACTTGAACAACTGTTGGCTGAGTCATGGTGCCGCTGAAACGATGCTAACCAGTGCAACCACGCTTACCGGTATGGGACGGTCCTAACTGGGTTTATTGTCATGCCTCTCGCCGGTGCCTCCAACGAGGGAAGGTTATGGGCGCGCGCTACCCTGATCAGGTAGGCGGACATAAGGACCACCCATGACTTAGCCCAGAGGGGAGTGAGTCGGAGTGGCCGGAAGAATGTCATGGCAGTAGATCGGTTTTGTCGGAACGCCGTTGGTCCACCCTAATGGGAGTGCGAGGCCATGGGTTCCATAGTGTGGGTACAGTGTACTAACCTCTGCAGAGTGTATATTAAATATACCGATAGCCGCGCCCGTGGATAAGGTCCCAGTTCGAAAGTAGGGTACACCATGAGTCAGCAGTAATAAGAATAACTTGATTAATGACAACTCGTGGTTGTGATCGCCGTAAGGATCACGGTTTGGGACCAAGTGTTGGTCGGGTTGTGACCGCCGTAAGGATCATGAGCCAAGTGTTGTTCGTGGTTGCGATCGCCGTAAGGATCGCGGTTTGGGACCAAGTGTTGGCCATGGTTGTGATCACCGTAAGGATCACCGTGGTATCGAGGATACCGAGTCGTTGTATATGCGTGATATTGTGCGAGAATCGTGGGTAAAGATCAAGCTCCTTGTGGTCATTAACGATTACTACGGTATTTCTTATACCAAGCTTGATTTGATCCTGAGATGATCGTGTGATGTCCGAGGTTGGTAAGTGATGCATGTGTTGGTTACGAGGTAACCCGAGCAGAATAAGTGGAGCATATGGTGTCATCATGTTGCATGCTAGTATTGTTGGATTAATATGCTCATATTGTTCTAGCTGTATCATGTTTATGTTGGTCATGCCATGTTATTCTGATGATCTCATGATAATTCCTCTTTAACCTGTAATTGCCATGTTGTTGTCTGTCTTGAATGCTTCTGGTTATTATGAGCTTGCAAGTACATTCAATGTACTGACCTGGCATGTCATGCCAGTTTGTAGGTCATGCCGGATTTGATTGCTTACTTGTCGTGGTTTCCGTTCGTGCGAGCTAGGATAAGTGTTCCAGCCAGAGTCCCTGCAGAGTGGAGTTCACCATCGTCGTCGTTGTTCCGCTGCTAGAATTATTCCGCTGCATCGTGTTGTTCTGCTGCTTGCATAGAGCAACTGAGGATGGCGTAGTGTCGCCGTGCCGATGTTATTCATTGTAATATAGAAGACCTTGTATTCATACTCGTGTAATAATAGAAGGCTGGTTTGTTCTATGCTAAGGAGTGCCGTATTCCAGAAGACTTCATCTCGATCTCTGGGCTGGAATATGGGGCATTCCGGTTTTCTATGAGCCGGGGTGCCACATCATGGGCGTCCAAGCAATGTATTATATGATGTGGCCGCATCAATCACGTGAAATTTCACGTATGTGGATAGTGTATCCAATTTTAGAACCAACGAAATGGTACCCTTAGCTTCTTGCCCTGATTGGTTAAATACATGTATAACCATGTTAGACTTGCTCAAATCTCCCTTGGAATATCCAATCTTTTTGAGTGTACGCAATGGTAGCAGATTTATAGCTGACCCACCATCTATCATTATGCGATTTATCGGCAATACATCAATTTCGCCAAACATGATAAAAGGTTTGTTGTGCTTCTTGGGGCCTAACAACATATCCTCATCTGTGAACATCATATTTAGGACTTCAGATTCTTCTACCTTAGTTTGAGATACTTCTACTCTGTAGTCTTCTGGAAACATGAGTGCCATGACAAGAGCTTTACGGAGATGAGATGAAAGACACAAAGCATCATACATAGAAAGCATAGCTCATATTTTCTTCAAATGTGCGATTACATCATACTTGACTAGCACCCTACAGGCAGGGTCCGTCGAATCATTTGGAACTGCATCCTTGCTTTTTGGTTCCTTTCTAGGTGCAGGATGAGGGTCTGCTAATGGATGACCTAATCTAAGATGAACCTTATCAACTTCTCATGGTTCTTCGTCAAGGAAGCATAGAGACTCTTCATCGTCCTCGAACACACCAATAGTGAGAACATTAATTCTTCACTTGGTATTCTCATGCGCTTCATGGTGTGCTGATATATCTTCGGTGCGAAGCGCAGAGGAGGGGCTTCTTCAATTACTGGGCATAGTACACGGCGTTTTGACCGCCGTGGCCCCCAACCTTGGGTTGCACCATTGTTGAAGGGAATGTAAGCCTCTCCTTTATGCTGATCTTCTGATTTGGCCAGGCCTGGAATTATCATAGGAGAACATCCATATTTGGAAATTAGTACTACATCATCATAAATACCCTTCATATTTGAAGACGCGGAACTCACCGCATCATCTTGGAGGGTGGCGACATTTGCTGAAGCCTTTTTCTTTCCCTTTGTCATGATTTTGAGGAGATCCGCATCAATAGTCCCCTTAACGATCATTTCCTGGATGTTATTCTTTAAAACAAAGCAATGCTTGAGTGTATGGCCCAAAATGCGATGGTAGTGACAGAAATTTGGGTCATTAAATTTTGAAGTTTCTTCTGGTCTTTTGGGCCTGGGAATTTCTATTAGACTCAACTCCTTTAAACCAGTGAAAAGGTCATCAATTTCTTCTACAGGGAAAGAATACTCCCTGTTTTGTCGTTTGCTAAGAGTTAGACTCCTACCAACCTGTGCATCTCGCTGTCCTTGATTCCCTATAGGTGCTCTTCCAGGCTAAAACTAAGGTTTTACCGTTGTTGTCTCCATGGCTTGTGCAGACTTGGGTTTCATCGGCAACTTTTCACGCTAACCACCTTTGTCTGTAGGCTTGTTGAACGTCATTATTGTTCGATGAGCGACAAGCTGCATACAATTTTCTATATCCGTGGATTTTGAAGCTAACTCTTCAAATGTGAGGGCCTCACTCCATGTAACATGACAACCACTTCTGACCAGAGATTGTTCATGAACATGTGCACTACTTCTGGCTCAGTTATTGGTTCTAGGCAGTGAAGACTTAGGTTTCTCCATCTATTTATGAAGTCAGCCGCCCTCTCATTAAACCCTTGTTCAGTTTGCGTTAACTCAGTTATACCTACTATCCTCTGTGTGCTATAAAACCGCTCGAGGAATGAAATTTGCATTTCTTCCCACGTTTTTATAGAGCTTGGAGGTAGCTTGCTGTACCAAGTGAAGGATGGCCCAGACAATGTCTGTACAAACTGCCTAAGGAGAAGTGCTCCGTTGTTAGCTGTATCTTGGCAAGCAGCAAGGAAGTGTGCTATGTGCTCATGTGGAGATCACTCCCGTTGAACTTACTAAACTGCGGTTGCCTGTAATTTATTGGGAAAGTAGCAAGGTCCACATCATGTGGGTACGGCTTAACATACCCTGGCCGCATCGAGTACTGAGTTTGCATCAACTGGGACTTTACCCCTTCTGTGATCATTCTTTGGATCGCCTCAAGATTAAGCCCTGCTCCTCCATGTTGGCTGCTAGCACTTGCGCCACCATCCTCTTCATTTCCTTTGTTCTGGTTATTGCTCATCTGAATTCTAAGGGCTGCTAGCTCGTCTTCCTTTTGCTGAAGTGTTGCCGTAAGGTTGGCTAATTGCTCCTCAACCGAACGAGTTTCATTCGTGGCTAGGACTTGTTCTGTATGCTCTCCACCATGGTGGAGTTCTATCTCATTTTCAGAAGGACAAGGGGTACTGTCCGATAGGGGATTATAAGACCCACCATAGGTGGACCCAAGTTCTTCATAATCTGAACCTTTTTGGCTTCGTGTCTTACAATGAGGACCCTCTACAACAGTTTTGTGTGCCTTCTTCCTCTTTAAATGTGTTGATGTGGAGGATGTTTCGCTGGTCTTGTCCGACGCCGCCCTGACACCAATTGGCATTGCTTGGAACACCTCAAATGATTTATTCTTGGTCTGCTTATGAGAGGGCCATGGAGACAATCTCATGGCCACCTCATTTGATGGATTTGATAGCCACTTGTTCACTTTAGCCTGACTGTCCTCATCAGATAGAGCGTGTTCTGCCCCTTGTACTTTGCTTGACCCAGACCTTGCCTGTATTGCCCTTCCTCTTTCTTTGTATGCCGCCCTTCTTGAACGGACACGAGCAGCTTGGTTCACATACTCTTGATGTTCAAGATGTTGCTGAATGAATTCTTGGTACTCAGGTCGTTGGACCAGGGCCTCCGCCAGTGGCATGATGGCACCACCCTCATCATTTTGTGATGTGGATGCGCCGGGAAGTTGTGACCTTATTGCTTGACATATGCATTTAACAACATATGAGTCATCTGGATTCTGAACTTGGATCTTTCGATGAGTGTTTTTCCATCTCCCCTTGACAGACTTGCTCACATGAGAACAGTGTCGACTCGCCGCATCTTGATCTACGGCATCTAGAAGATCAATCCAAGATCGACGGACATTTCTCTGTCACTGTTGATGTCGCACTGGATCAAACGAACCTTCAAAGGACTCTCGTAAGATGGGTGCTTCTTCAAACAGAGGAACTGATGGTGCATATGTTGGGTTTATGTGGCCTGTTTTGAGGTCACCAGATGTAAGGCACACTCCCTTCCATTCCACATAATGTTTTTGCATTATTCCCAAGCGTTCCTCACTAGGTTTATGGGCCAGTGAGGGGACAAACTCAGGAGCATCGGCTCGAAGTATATTCCGAGCGTTGGTGGGCCTTCCAGTTGAAGATGATGCTGACGGCAATATGAACACAACGCCGCCTCTTTTCTCAGGTAGCTTGGAGTTGAGTGTCTCTACCATCATCTCTTTTCCCTTGTAAACAAGTGGCGGAAACTCGGATTTCTCAAACACCACTTTCATTCCCTTGTCCTTGAACTGCTGGCCGTCAGATGGTTCTGCTTCAACTATCTTTCCTTTCATTACTGACACTGGATCATGAGTAACCCTTCTTGCACAACTCTGAGCAACCCTCTTTCTAACAGGCCTAATTTTCCTCTTTGTAGACTTTGACAAAACAGGTGTGAACCCCTCCATTGGTGGAGAAGTGACTTCTTCTTGATCTCGTACAACTGGAGATGCAGCAGTAGTCTTCCAACTTTCTCTTAGTGAGGTACCGATAGGACCAATTGGCACATTAAGCCAAAGGTCACCGAAGCGAATGGTCACAAACTGCTGCACTTGGCCCTCCATACCTTCAAAATAAAGAAAACCATATATTAGTTTTATTTGATTTTCTTGTATATTGGGACATAATGTTTTATGATTTATGTACTATGGTAATTCATATGTTGCAATCCTATGTTGGAATTCAAAGATGAGGGGAGAAATATGTCCCACCGGGCGTGCCAGAATCTGATGATGGGAAAATGGCGGGCGTGAAACACGCGTCCACGTCATTGATACAGAGTAAATAAATTTAAGTGCATAAATGCATAAATAAAATAGAGATCAAGCATTGCAGGTACTTTATTTCCAGAACTTTTACATTTACATGAAAGGTCTGTTAATTACATCTCTGTAGAGAAAACCCTTGATTAAGAATTCCAACTATCCTACTACATACAATTGCAACACATGACTACTACAAATAGATAAAGAACATCACTCCTCCTTGCTGTCGTCGACGCTAGTGTGCTCGAGGGAGCATTCTCGATCTACTTCAAGTTATCATGTGTCTTGTTCATTTATATTTTTACTCCTGCACTCTTATGAGCAGTACGTAGAGTAGAAGTGCAATGCATGATTTTTGCATCGAACACCTAATTTCTATATTCGACCTAACCCACATATGCTAATATGACCATGCGGCTATCTAAACCATTTTTTAGGTCATTTCATTTTAAGGAGTGATGAGTCGACCAGAAGAGTATCCACTTAATACATGCATGTTACACCTTTTATATACGCACATATGAGCATGCATGAAATGATGGGGCATATGATTTAATCCATGTTGTCCTGTGTGCATGCATGGAAATTTAAGAAAAGGGGGGTTCCAATATCAAAACCATCCCATATGTTATCTTGTTTGATTTGATATGTTTGATAATAGCATCTACTACGCGGATCAGTCTGTTTTGGTTAGGACTAAAGCGAGCTAGATGCAATATCCTTTATTTTTTTATGGGTCACATGCATATACTCTAACCATCAGTGGACAGTATATGCGTGTTGCATAGAGTATGTAGGCTCTAGATTTCATATTTTAGATATGTAGGATTATATTTTTAACTTAACCTACACGCATTCATTTCCTTTTATGGACATATTTTATTTAAGTGTGGACGGAGACAACTAGTATTTTCATTACCTCATGTCTACACGTTGGATTTCACATAGCACGTTTTATATGCATTAGAGTATGCTCATTTAATCATCTATATGACAGATGTAAATAACATTTGTATCTTCCTGTTTGTATTACTACTGACGTGGCATAGCATGTATGTACGCAGTATAACCAACAAGAGGCTTTAAACATAATTTGGCGAGCATCCAATTTATACATTTTCATGCTCTAGATTGAAGGTACACACACAATTTACATTGTCTTGTTTTGTGCACCTCAAACAAATGAAGAGTGCATTTTTTGTAGGCACATATTGATTATAAGATTTTATGTAGATGGTCATATAGGGTTTGTGTATGTTTCATATTTGTTTCCCCCGAGCTTTACCTTTGCGTCGCTCTCATTTATGATGGAAGGGAAAATATGTCATCCTTAGTTGGGGCCGCCATGATCAACCAAGGAGTGGAATTTATCCGCTTTGACATAATCGCATTTTGGCTCGTATCACGATGATCAACCAAGGCAAAAATTACAAGATGGAAATATATGTTGTATGCTCCTTGATTTGTATCAGCATGATCCACCAAGGAGTATTTTTGTTACTCTAAACATATGCGCACTTTGGCTTGTATCATGATGATCAGACAAGACAAAATGTCAAGATGAGACTATATGGAGAATGCACCTTGGTTTGTATCACAATGATCAACCAAGGACGATTTTTCTTTTCTTAAATATAAGTGCTCTTTGGCTCGTATCACGATGATCAGCCAAGGCAAAATATCAAGATGAAGATATATGGAGAATGCTCCTTGGTTTGTATCACAATGACCAATCAATGGAAAATTTTCCTCTCCTGAACATAACTGCTCTTTTGCTCGTATCACGATGATCATCCAAGGTAGAATGTCAAGATGAGGATATATGGAGAATGCTCCTTGGTTTGTATCACAATGACCAATCAAGGGTAAATTTTCCTCTCCTGAACATAACTGCTCATTGGCTCATATCACGATCGTCAGCCAAGGCAGAATGTCAAGATGAGGATACATGAGGCATACTCCTTGGTTTGTATCACAATGATCAACCAAGAAGAAATATGAAGATGATGAGAGATATAGGGAGCAGCAAGAAGATTAGAGGAGGATCATGATTCCCACCTGGACTACCTTCCTCACGCTCCTCGCCGGACGACGGCCTTGTAGCGGTAGCGTATATGAGCCTTTTTTTACAACAGTAGTATATGTGTGTGGTTGAGAGCAGCAGCGGCAGCACAACAGCAGCAGCAGCAGCACAACGAAGCGATTAGAAAATGAGCAGTGGATCACCAGCCCCTCTGTACGCTAGGTAGGCATGTATTTATAGGAGTCGAAGAGCAAGGAAGGCTCTCTGTGCCCGCCCATGTCCTCCAGGTCATGGGAGTGCTCGTGGGATCGTGGAGCGGCTGGCTCCTCTCTTTAATTTGTTTATTTCTTAATCACATGTTGACTGTCTTTGAACCGGTCACTAGCCTAATTAGCGCATGTATTCCCAATCACCATGTGGGATTGATTATTTTAATCAACTTGTCGGCCTTGTCACTATTGAGCATGCATGCATAAGCCTACGGCCATGTAACGTGGCCGTAATATTTTGATGGGCCACTAAACCTGATTAGTTATTAGTGTCTCATTAAGGCTTATATATATGAGGGTGTGTGCCTAATTATTTTCTCCACAATTCAAAGTCTAGTGTCATATATGATATGAGATGAACATGTAGACAAAATATTTCCTAAGTGGATACATATGCATCGATACCTTATTGGAAGAGTCATTTATTTATTCTTATATACCGCATGTATATTTTGTTAGCGTGGTACATTTTTATGCGTCGCATGGATATTTCTCATCGACGATGGAACAAGGACTTCATTTACCATATGGTCGATATGATTTTTTGTTGGTATCTGTCACACACCATAGGTGGCGATGTGCATGGATGAAGGTTACATATGATTTTAGTTGAGACACATTTTTCCATGGAGATTTTTATTCACTTTGCAAATTTCCCAAATATCAGCTCTTTTGTTAATTTATTTTGTGTGCCTGCTATTTTATATTAAGAGATGAAAATTCACCATTGTCGTTTCCACTCAGTGGTGTATTTTATCATTTTGACCATTTAAAGTAATTTATTTATTTTAATTACATTATATTTCCTTTTGGCCAAAATCGGTGTCAACACTCTCCCGCTCCTTTCCTCTGCTTCTTCTTGAAGTTGCTCAACTGTGTCTGGATCTCTGTGACCTTCAAGTCCAGATCATAAAACTTTGTTCCAATGATCCTCTCAAGTATTTCTTGGTTTTGAGTCGGGGTGGTTAGTCCTTTCATAATCCTCATTGTGGCCTCAAGCAGATAGCTAAGCTGATCCTGCTTGGTCTTGAGATTCACAACTGAAGCATCTGGAACTTTTTAAGTCTGTATTGCCTTCTCTGCCTTTGCTTTCTCTCTCTTCTCCTACGCCTCTACGGATGTAGGATGTGATACATCCATGACAATCTCATTGTCCTCAAACTATGGTCTCAGGGAAATGTGATCTTTGTCCAGAAGATATGTGCCTGTTCCCATCTTGGAGTTGATGAGCATCGGAATGTGTGGGGCATAACCACATGATCACTTCTGATCTCCTGCAGTCCTCTTGATTGTTTCCACAATCAAGGTCGTCACCTTGAACTTATCTGGCACATCAAACATATGCATCAAGTTGATTGACTGCCCTCTGATCATCCTGTCATCTCCTGATTTGGGCAACAATGTAAATCTCAAAGTGGTGTTGATTGTGGGTAACCCTAACAGCAGATAGTAAATGGAGCCAAATTTGTGAGTCTCCAAGGCATCATCAGGAATTTCCTTGTACATGTGTGTCATGGAGTTGTGTCCTTTCCTAGGCTGGGCATAGACATCTGTGTCATCTTCACGTTCTTTAGGGGCATTGATCAGCTTGGCCCACTCAGCAATAGAAGATTGGTACCTTGTACCCTCAGTCATCCAGGCAAATCTTTCCATCTGGGTAAAAATTTGCAGTTGAATAGAATTGCATCACCATATCATCATTCCATTTTGTCAGTTTCTGACCAACAAACTTATCAACTCCTATCAATCTAAAGCTGTCATGAACTCCTGGGAAATAATCAGTATTCTCATCAATATTAGTCCAGTCAACCCATCTCATGTCACTAATAATGGGCTTCTTCTCCAAAAAGACTGTCTCATAGAAGTCCTGCTGCTCCTTGGTATGAAACCTGTAATCCAGAACAGTCCTTCTCCTTGTAGCATATGGGTGTGTCTGTCTCCATTGTTTGAGACCTGCATCTTTCCTCAATTTCATGTTCTCTACAACTTGATGAGTGTCATCATGATCTGGAATCTTTGGTTTGAGCTTCCTCAGCACTTGGGCTTCTTCATCTTCTTGAAATTTAGGCACTGGGGCCTTGTTCTTCTTAGCAGCTGGGATGTTTCTTATGGATCTCCTGGGTGTTGTTGACATAGAAGCTTGAGCAGCAGCAGCAGAAGCCTTGGGGCCAATCTTGGGCTTGATGGAGTAGCCCCTGACTTGATAGAATCCCCAATTAGCTTCTAGGTCTTGGCAGGAAGTGCAATGGGTTCTTCCTCCTCCTCTTCATTAGATTCCCTGACCATAGATGGCCTTCCAATCACTCTGGCCATGGTCTTCTTGATCCTTTCTTTCCATTTCTTGCCCCTAGCAGCCTGCTCGTCTCTTGGTTCAAGGGTGAACTCAATTGTTTCCTGAGTTGAGGCTCTGGCTTTTGACATTGGGATTCTCTTGGCAGTGCCTTCTTCTTCATGCCAGGCTTAGTTGAAGCAGCAGTGCCAAATCCTTTCTTGATAACTTTATTCTTTGAGGTGACTTCCTCATCAACCACAAAGTCCTCATCTTATGTATCTAAGGTTTTCTTCTTCCTCTGCCTGGTTGTAGCCTGAGGAAGATTGCTTGGGGTGCTTCTGCTACCCTCCTCATAACTGTTGTTCTGGTTGTCATTGTTATCTGACATTGCTAACACTGAAAGGTGACCCTATGAATAGATAGGTTGAGATAGAGTGGATGAGCATCACAAAGTTCAGACATTTTGCAAAACAAATGAGTCAAAATCTTAGTTTCGGTTTTCTACAGAAAGCATTTCGGAGCTACCGATATGAAAAACTTGGTGACACCGAAGCAACTTTAGAGTCTAAACATGTGAAATCGGTCAGACTGAGACACCATTCGGACTCCAAGATTGGTAGGTTTTACAGAGAAATGAACTCGGTCACACCGATTAGTATGTTTCGGTCAGACCGAAAAATACACGTGCAATGGCCTGGCCCAAATCGGTGAGACCGAATTCTCCAAATCGGTTGGTCCGAGATGAGTTTAGCGGAAACCTAACCCTATGTTTTTGGATCAAAACTAGTCTAGAGGATGATCTGGTTGGATAGAAGAATATCAAACGTGGCACGAATCATGGCATTGTCCTTAGTGCAAGAATCGGAGTTAAAGATTGCACAAGGGGTCGACTTCATACGCTAACTTGGCGATGAACTCGCTACAGCGACAACGGCGGGGAAGATTCCCGTTGATGGCGGCGGAGTCGAGCGGCAGGAGGTCGCTGACAACGACGGAGCCGATCCAGAGACCACGAGTCGACAGAGCTGGACACGCGCGGGCGAAGTGTTTGAGGAAATTTCCAAATTTTCAGGTCGTGGGTATATATATCCAGACCCTGTCGGTGTGACCAAGTGGAACAACTCGGTGGCACCGAGATGCAGAATCGCAAGCCGTTACTGCAACTCGGTGTGACCAAAAAGTTCAAATCGGTTGCATAAACATTGAAACCTAGATCAACTTAATGAACTCATTATGACCGAATGGAATGAATCGGTCAGACCAAAATGCACTAAGAGGTTTTGGAAGTTTAAGTCTATGATGAATCGGTGACTCCGAGTGCTCCTCACTCAGAGGGTTCGAATGTGACTTGGTCAAACTTCGTGATGTAGCATGAATAGAGTTTGAGACGAGAAAAACATAGATAGCTAGAGGGAGTACTTAGGCATTCTTGTCCATCCATTTGGCAAAAAGAAATGCCAAATAAACACAGCAACAAATGGATGTCCTCGAATGGAGAAAATTATGCAACCAACATGTTCACACAATAAGATAGCAAATGAAATATGTGGCAAAGCATGCACAAATACTCTAGCATATATATTTATATATATAGGGTGGGTCTATTATGATAACACCCTTAAGAGTCTTATTCTGCACATCAGTTTCTTATTCTGCTAACAACCCCCGACGACCGCACCCCCAATCCCCACTACCTTCCTCAACCCACCCCCACCTTCTTCGCCTCGCGGCCAGCAGCGTAGCCCCGCTCCCCCACCCCACCTTCTTCCCCCGCAACCGGCAGGTGCACGCGCCGCTGCTCCCCTAACCACGCGCACCTCTTCCTCCTGGTCGGGCTGCCAAGCCTCCTCATCCC
>NC_057804.1:354694082-354697398 GCF_018294505.1 Triticum aestivum | reverse complement strand
CCGGGCTGTGCCGCCCCACCCCACCCGGCTTCTTCCCCCGTCGGTGCCGCCCCACCAGCATACGACATCTTCCACCGCAGGCGCCTGCACCACTCGTCTCCCTCCCCACCTTCTTCCACCTCAAGGAGACGAGATCCGGGCCGGCAAAACGTGCCCCTGCGCGGCCACGACCAGCCCCAGCTGCGACATCCAGTGACGACATCTCGGTACATGGCGGCATGCTAGGATATGGATCACGATGGGGCAGCGGTCGTCCATGCCGTGGCGACGCGGGGTCGCTCTCTTCCTGGAGATCAGCCCGGCCGGCGGTGCCGGCCAAACCTCCACTAACCCCGGATCCACACCTCCCCGGTAGGGATCAGGTGGAGCAAGGACAGGTCAATGCGGGTGGTGCCTGCCTTGCACCGCAGATCCCCACGGTGGTCCCTCCCCGCTTCGACGAGCACCATGACGGTGAGATCTCGCCTGGCCCTCCCTTCCTCTGCTTCCTATGCTCGTCGGTCCATGCAGTGCACATGGGTGCCCTTTTGCACTTCTTTTTCACAGCTCACTTGTTGTTTTCAAAGTGTCCCCTTGCAGTACACTTTGTTGCTCCCCCACAGGTCTCTCCTCCCCAATCTGCAGATCACCGGTAGCGCCCCATTCCATGCTGCAGTTTGTTTCGGTCATCCACACCATAGATCATGGAGCCATGGTCCATGCAGTCGATTTTGCGTGCTGTTACAGTCAACCCCACGGGCACAGGAGGACGTGGGAAGTGCATTTTGGAGTTTTTACTCATTCCAGAGTTGCGGTGCAGTTTGGAGTTCTGTGTGTGTTGAGAAACTACAGAAATTGCACTCTAACTAAGTTTCTCTAGTGCAAATAATGTTATTACATTCAGTTTTGGTTATGCATTGGTAGTGCGGTGCTTCAGTGCTGAATTTGGCGTAGTGGACGACAATATGTGTGTGTGTGTGTGTGTGTCTGTGTGTGTGTGTGTAAGAGTCTGTATAGTGCTATTTGGATCCAGTTTTGGTTACTCAGCGCGTTAGTTTTGTTACTCATCGCCCGTAGTTGTGCTCCGGGCATCAGCTTGGCAGTCTACATGGCTCGGTTATGAACATGTGTGCAATTCGACAGCTGTGGATGGTGTCATGTTTTATAGTTTTTTCTCTGTCGCAGACTTGTATACATGTATGTAATGCGCAGAGTCCCAGGTCAACGGCGGATGTAGCACATGCAGTTCGTATGGTTGTGTGGTGCGCTCAAATATTTTTCTTCTAGCTAATTTTTTCTGTATGATATTTTCTATATCGAAGAGGTTCACTTTTGTTCCACAAAGAGGTTCACTTTTATTCGGTGCAGTGCACAACTCCCATGCTGTGCGGTCAAATATTTTTCAACTAGCTGATTTTTTTGTATGATTTTTTCTATATCGAAGAGGTTCACTTTTACTCGGTGCAGTGCAGTACTCCTATGTTGTGCGGTCAAATATTTTTCTACTAGCTGATTTTTTTGTATGATTTTTTCTGTATCGAAGAGGTTCACTTTTGTCGCACAAAGAGGTTCAGTTTTATTCGGTGCAGTGCACTACTCCCATGTTCTGCGGTCAAAAAAATTTCTACTAGCTAATTTTTTTGTATGATTTATTCTGTATCGAAGAGGTTCACTTTTGTCGCACAAAGAGGTTCACTTTTATTCGGTGTAGTGCGTTACTCCCATGTTCTGTGGTCAAAAAAATTTCTACTAGCTGATTTTTTTGTATGATTTTCTCTGTATCAAAGAGGTTCACTTTTGTCCCACAAAGAGGTTCACTTTTATTCGGTGCAGTGCACTACTCCCATGTTCTGCGGTCAAAAAAATTTCTACTAGCTGATTTTTGTTATATGATTTTTTTTGTATCGAAGGGGTTCACATTTGTCCCACAAAGAGGTTCACTTTTATTCGGTGCAGTGCACAACTCCCATGCTGTGCGGTAAAAAAATTCTACTAGCTGATTTATTTGTATGATTTTTCTGTATCGAAGAGGATCACTTTTGTCCCACAAAGAGGTTCACTGTTATTCGGTGCAGTGCACTACTCCCATGCTATGAAGTTCTGAGCAGAGGGCAATGATGTAAAAGAAAAAAGAACATGCAACTCACTTCATCAACATTGACGGTTCACTTTGATATATGTCGCGGTTCACTTGCCCTGGTTTATGTGGTCTACTCTCATTCGCAAAAAAGTTAGAAAAAATACAACAAAAACTCGGAGAAAATTTACGTCCGACAAAAGGAAACCATGCGGTACACTTGCCCGTCTGATGCAGTGCGGTTTCCTGTCCGAAGCAGTGCGTTTTTCTCTCCCATTCGGTTCACTCGTTGATTTTAGTGTCATGAAAAATAGTGTCCGCATTTCGGTAATTTTAAAACTGCTCTTAAAACGTAAGGAATTAGAGAAAGTGTTCTACGTGAAAAAGTTGCGCCTCGTCGATATCTTTCGAACGGCGTATATTTTCAATCATTTCGATCAACGGTTTGTAAAAAATTCACGAAAAACGGCCGCTGCCTCTCGTCGTCAGCCGCACGATTTTTAAAATTAACTAAAAACCGTAAGGAATATCAAAAACATTTTAACATATGAAAGTTGTGCCTCGTCCGTAGCTTTCCAACGGCCTATCATACGCCTCATTTCGACGAATGGTTAGAAAACTGGAGAAAAAATAGTACCGCAAATTTTAAAAAATTTGAAAAACAGAATTCCGCGATTTAGTAAATTTGAAACTGCTCTTAAACCGTAACGAATTACAGAAAATAATAGATATAAAAAAGATGCGCCTTGATGATATCTTTCCAATGGTGTATCATTTACTTCATTGCGATGAGCGGTTTAGAAGAAATCGCGAAAAAACGCTCGCTGCCACTCATCATGGGACGCGTCATTTTCAAAACTGCTCTTAAACCGTGTGGAATCTTGAAAAGTGTTCAACATATCGAAGTTGCGCCTAATCCATAGATTTTCAACGTCATATTACATGCCTCATTCCGATAAACGGTTAAAAAACTAGAGCAAAAACAGTACCGAAAAAACACATGTGCAGTTTTTTGCGACGGGAAGTTCACTCGCGTTAGTACTGCAGCACACTTGGTTCAAACAATGACGTGCACTTGCATTGAGCGTTCAGTGCAAAAGTGTTATCAGAATTAGTTGCGTGAGTACTGCAGCACACTTGGAACGCACTTATAACTATTCTGATAACATTTCCCCACTGCACACTCAACGCAAGTGCACGTCATTGTTTGAACCAAGTGTGCTGCAGTACTCACGCGAGTGAACTTCCTGTCGCAAAAAA
>NC_057804.1:354691035-354693247 GCF_018294505.1 Triticum aestivum | reverse complement strand
AAAAAAATAAAAGAAAATGATGGAAATGTCAAAAAAATAAAAGATAATATGTTTCCCATGTGATATGTGCTCTAGTTTTTGGGAAAATTTACAAATATGAATTTCGACTTTATTTGCAAAATCTCTCTGGAAATTTGTAAAATGGGCATAACTTTTGCATACGAACTCGGATGAAAAAGTTTTTTATATGAAAAATCATCTACTCGAAAAGTTAAATTTGGATGTAACTTTTCAAAATCCCCAAAAACCTAACAGAAAAAAAGTTACGGGGCTTTCAAGATCTAGCGGCAAAAAAATTCAAAAAATTTCAAACTTACTAGTGGCGCACCGTGGATGTGGTGCGCCACTAGTAACAGAAAAAAATTGGTTTTGAAATTTTTTTTTGAATTTTTTTTTCAGAAAATGATACGTAATATGATCGGGAATTTTGAAATATTTTTCAAATTTCATCATAGTCATGAACATGAACAAAGTCCTAGACATCAACAAGGTATAACAGGATTGATATGCTAGATATATCAACAAGTGCCTGTGAAGTGAGCTATTGCTGGGGTTGGATAGAACTCTGAAGTTAAGCGTGCTTGGGCTAGAGTAGTGTGAGGATGGGTGACCTTTCGGAAAGTTTACCACAGAGTGTGACTTGACCTGAGATTAAGCCATAGTGAACTGAGATTAAGAAAAATTGAAAAAAAAAATAAAAAATTTAAAAAAAATTTAAAAAAATTTCTGAAAAAAATTTAAAAAAAAATTGAAAAAAAATGTTACTAATGGCGCACTTCTATGTGGTGCGCCATTAGTATACCAGATACTAATGGCGCACCATGGGCTATACTAATGGCGTGCTACATGGTGCGCCATTAGTATACCAGATACTAATGGCTTCACATCTGGCATAACTGAACCACAAAACACTTGAAACTAATCCACAACACACTTGAAACCACACTGCATCAGATGGTTAAGTAAATTTTATCTCGACTACATGGTCGATGTTAGTGAGTTGCATGAATGGGACGAGTGTACTGCATTTAAAAATTACATTTCGCATCGTTACCTCCAACCAACATTCTTTGATTTCTTTTAACAAACAAACAGACCACACAAAACAAAAACAATGTACTGCATGACCGAGCTAAGCAAACTGCACGCGCACATTTTGTTTTGCGCCTTTGTCTATGAACGCCGATGATGCTAATAGACACATACATCCATTCATTGTTTTACAGCCACCCACATACATACACACAAAATTAGCACTACCAGCCAGCAGAACTCCATTTGAGGGCAACTGATGTTGCGCATATTTCACTTGAAGAAAGGTAAACTAAAGCCACAAGGGACTGTACTGCACATTTTTTTGTACTTTGATGTTCGTCTTTCACCTGAAAAAAGGGTAAACTGAAGAGCAAGAGAACAATGGACGGCAGTGCAGTTTGAATTTTTTAAAGAACACAATCAGGGAACTGCATGTCAGTCGTTTGGTGCATGCAGAGGATCTTGGTGCTCTTCAACAAAATGTGCAAGGGAGAAGAAAAAAGAATGAGCAAATGCCCACAAACATGTTCCATCTTTTACTGAAAAATAAAAGACTAGAGAGTATTGAACATATGGTCCCGGGATACATAGTGCTAGCGCAACATCACAAGAAGGAAAAATGTTAGAAGCTGTTGTGCACGGACCAATTAGTGTTAGAATCCAAAAGTTAATCCCATGCACGGACACATGTAGTCTTAGAAGGTAAATTGAACAAGAGAGCAACAGACACGGAATCCAAAACTTTTGGACTAAGGGACCTAATTGGTCTAGCAATATGCACATGCACTAATTGCCTTAGAATCCAAAATTTACCAATTTCCAAAAGTTAATTCAAAATTGGTCTTAGAAGCTGTTGTGCATGGACACTAATTGGTCTAGCAACATATCATCATAATTAAGGGACCTAATTCGTCTTAGAATCCAAAAGTTAGCATTTTCCAAACTAGGGGAATCCTCTACTGAATGTTGTGGCAGAGGCGCTGCTGTGCACGGATGCTCGCTGGACTGTACATGCACAGACACTAGCTAGATTACACACGCACGAGCTCTGAACCGCATGGGAAGTGTCTCTGAGTTGCATGGCATGGTTGACGGACTGCAGGGGAACAGATAGCACTTGCCGGACTGCATGCGCACGAGCACCAAACCGCATGGCGAGCATCTCCAAGCTGCACGG
>NC_057804.1:354689406-354690053 GCF_018294505.1 Triticum aestivum | reverse complement strand
GGATCCAGCGGTCGAGGACGCAATGTGAGGTGCAGGTGCTCACTATTTGCTGCCCCATGTGTGGCCACAGCCTCGACCATTGACCTTGCTATCAATGGCCGGGAAGGGGATGCAATCCTCTTTCTGGCGGTGGGGATGCAATCCAGTGTGGGAGGCAGAGAGGAGTGAGGTGGTGGCACTGCTAGCCGGGGGTGGGGGTGGGGGTGAGGGTACGATGGAGGCCGGCGGTGGAGAAGCTTGGGTCAAGGGAAAAGAATCTTGGGGCAACGAGCACGGGGCAAGCCCGATCTGGAGTCTAGGGGTGTGGGGAGGCCCGGTCTGGTGGCGCTAGGATGCGGTGGCCGGAAGGTGTGGCACGGCTGCGGGAGAAGGTGGACAGGGGGTCGATGGCCGGGGCAACGCGGCAACGGCGCCAGTAGAAGGTGGATAGGGTCGGGGCGTGCTGGCGGCGGCCTAGGATGGTACTCCGGAGGCGGGGCTAGTACGAGGTGGATGGGTGCCGGGCGGCGAGGCAGTGGCCTTGGGTGGTGATCCGGCAGCGGCGCCGGTAGAAGGTGGACATGGCGGGGTGGGGCGGCGGCGGCTTGGGGTAGAGCTCCGCTAGAAGGTGGAGTGGGGATTTTTGCTGCGGTTCGATTAGCGAGACA
>NC_057804.1:354687235-354689396 GCF_018294505.1 Triticum aestivum | reverse complement strand
CACTGCATCAGATGGTTAAGTAAATTTTATCTCGACTACATGGTCGATGTTAGTGAGTTGCATGAATGGGACGAGTGTACTGCATTTAAAAATTACATTTCGCATCGTTACCTCCAACCAACATTCTTTGATTTCTTTTAACAAACAAACAGACCACACAAAACAAAAACAATGTACTGCATGACCGAGCTAAGCAAACTGCACGCGCACATTTTGTTTTGCGCCTTTGTCTATGAACGCCGATGATGCTAATAGACACATACATCCATTCATTGTTTTACAGCCACCCACATACATACACACAAAATTAGCACTACCAGCCAGCAGAACTCCATTTGAGGGCAACTGATGTTGCGCATATTTCACTTGAAGAAAGGTAAACTAAAGCCACAAGGGACTGTACTGCACATTTTTTTGTACTTTGATGTTCGTCTTTCACCTGAAAAAAGGGTAAACTGAAGAGCAAGAGAACAATGGACGGCAGTGCAGTTTGAATTTTTTAAAGAACACAATCAGGGAACTGCATGTCAGTCGTTTGGTGCATGCAGAGGATCTTGGTGCTCTTCAACAAAATGTGCAAGGGAGAAGAAAAAAGAATGAGCAAATGCCCACAAACATGTTCCATCTTTTACTGAAAAATAAAAGACTAGAGAGTATTGAACATATGGTCCCGGGATACATAGTGCTAGCGCAACATCACAAGAAGGAAAAATGTTAGAAGCTGTTGTGCACGGACCAATTAGTGTTAGAATCCAAAAGTTAATCCCATGCACGGACACATGTAGTCTTAGAAGGTAAATTGAACAAGAGAGCAACAGACACGGAATCCAAAACTTTTGGACTAAGGGACCTAATTGGTCTAGCAATATGCACATGCACTAATTGCCTTAGAATCCAAAATTTACCAATTTCCAAAAGTTAATTCAAAATTGGTCTTAGAAGCTGTTGTGCATGGACACTAATTGGTCTAGCAACATATCATCATAATTAAGGGACCTAATTCGTCTTAGAATCCAAAAGTTAGCATTTTCCAAACTAGGGGAATCCTCTACTGAATGTTGTGGCAGAGGCGCTGCTGTGCACGGATGCTCGCTGGACTGTACATGCACAGACACTAGCTAGATTACACACGCACGAGCTCTGAACCGCATGGGAAGTGTCTCTGAGTTGCATGGCATGGTTGACGGACTGCAGGGGAACAGATAGCACTTGCCGGACTGCATGCGCACGAGCACCAAACCGCATGGCGAGCATCTCCAAGCTGCACGGTCATGGTCGACCGACCAAAGAGGAAGACATGGCGCTCGCTGGACTGAACGCGTATGAGCCCTGAACCGCATGGCGAGCTTCTCCGAGCTGCATGACCATGACACCCACAAGCAGAGGATCTTGGTGCAGCACTAACCAAGCAGAGGTCAAGGAGGAGAGGGATTCATAACATACAACACAACAGCAGCCTCCATGCCGTCACCATCACCATCACTCGGCCACCACCATCGCTCAGCCTGTTGTTGCAAAAAATAGTAACCATTTAACTTGCGCGTACTGGACGGAGGCGCTGCCCCGCTGCCGGTCATAGCATCAGCGCCAGGAGCCGAATTGCATTCCTGAGAATACCTTTGATTGCCCCGATTCTCAAGTTAATGGGAAATTGGAACATTAAGGTATCATCGCTCCCAAGTTTGGTCAACGTGGCAAATCACCTGCGAGAGAATGAGACAAGCTTGAAGCATGGTGTCTCACATTTGAAATATTAGTACAGTTCATCAGTGAAGTTACCTGTAGATGTCAGGTTGAGTTTTTTGCCATTCAGAGTTGCCGTTGCGCCAACTGTGGATGTCTATGACGGGATCCCCACGCTCACTACATGCACGCCGGATTGCACAGCACGCGCGCCCGATGGAGGGCTGTGGCGCACACATGGACCGAATTGCAGGGCACTGGGTGGAATCTCGCTAGCGGCGGAGCACCCATCCGCTCCCTCGAGAGCATTGTACGATGGATCCAGCGGTCGAGGACGCAATGTGAGGTGCAGGTGCTCACTATTTGCTGCCCCATGTGTGGCCACAGCCTCGACCATTGACCTTGCTATCAATGGCCGGGAAGGGGATGCAATCCTCTTTCTGGCGGTGGGGATGCAATCCAGTGTGGGAGGCAGAGA
>NC_057804.1:354681800-354686116 GCF_018294505.1 Triticum aestivum | reverse complement strand
TGTTGTTATTACTAGAAGAAGAATCTTTCTTACTCTTGTTGCTAGATTTTACTTGTGGCATGTAAGTAGACAAGAGTAAGCACTTGGCAATTTAAGAAGAACTTTTCTTCCGAAGATCATCATTGATTGCTTTTAAGAACCCATGCTCTTGCTCTAGGTTGAGCTTTTTGAAGCGTAGTTTCTCATGAGTTTTTAGAAGTTCTCGATGATCCTCTAAAGTATTTTCATGAGCTAACTTTAGAGTGTTTAGTTCTTTACATAGACACTCAATCTCCTTCTTATCATTGTCATTTGTTTCATCTTGGTTAGCATGATTAATAGCAATTTCATCATAATTATCATCACTAGCATTGTTAACAAGTAATTCATTATCACCAAGGAAATCATCTTCATCAATATTGAAATCAATATACTCGGGGAGTAATACCTGAAAGTGCAACTAATCCCTGGGTGGTTTTGGTAATTCTAAACAACATATAGCTCATTGAACTAATGCTCTTTTAACATGATCATTTCAGAAAGTTCAATGATTGGCATGGCATGGACTAGAGATGTGCACCCCTCAAAATGCCAAGGACACATATTGGCAACAAGCTCAAGACTCTACATTTTGTTTTTAGTGATCCAAGATCACATTGAGTCCATAGGAAAGCCAATACTATTAAAAGGGGATGAGGTGTTGCTTAATGGCTTACTTGCTCAAAATGCTTAGTGATATGCTCCAAAACCCTCAACCACTTTCTCATTTCCACATATGTGCTAAACCTAAAAGTCAAACTCGTCCTCACCGATTTGATATATTCGGCGCAACCGAGTTCATTTGACATAGCCACTGCCACAAACCCTAGTCAATTCGGTTTCACCGATAGGGATCTCGGTCTCACCGAGATGGGATTACAAACTCCCTGTTTCCCTTTCTAACGTTTCGGTCTCACTGAAATGAGCGATCGGTCACACCGAGTTCGCAATGCAAACTCCTTGTTTCCTTTTCATTATGTTTTGGTCCCATCAAGATGAGCGAATCGGTCCCATCGAGTTTGCCTGACCAACTCTCTATGTGCCTATCACTGAAATCGGTTCCACCGAGTTCATGTGATAGGTCTCACTGAGATTATGCTGTGCCCTAACCCTAGCACATCGGTCCCACCCTAGTTGACCATATCGGTCCTACCGAAAAGCCTAACATTCATATTTTGACCCGAATCGGTCTGACCGAGTTTTACTATTCGGTCTCACCGAGTTTGGGAATCTGTGTGTAACAGTTAGATTTTGTGTGGAGGCTATATATACCCCTTTCCACTCATTCTTCATTAGTGAAGAGAGCTATCAGAACGTGCCTACACTTCCACCATTCATTTTTCGAGAGAGAACCACCTACTCATGTATTGAGACCAAGATATTCAATTCCAACCACAAGAATCTTGATCTCTAGCTTTACCCAAGTTGCTTTCCACATAAATCAACTTTCCACCATAGCCAAATCTGTGAGAGAGAGTTGAGTGTTGGGGAGACTATCGATTGAAGCACAAGAGCAAGGAGTTGATCATCAACACACCATCTATTACCTTTTGGAGAGTGGTGTCTCCTAGATTGGTTAGGTGTCACTTGCGAGCCTCCATCAAGATTATGGAGCTAAACCAAGGATTTTGTAAGGGCAATGAGATCGCCTACTTCGTGAAGATCTACCCAAGTGAGGCAAGTCCTTCGTGGGCGATGGCCATGGTAGGATAGACAAGGTTGCTTCTGCATGGACCCTTCATGGGCGGAGCCCTCCAAGGACTCGCCCAGCCATTACCCTTCGTGGGTTGAAGTCTCAATCAACGTGGATGTATGAAAGCACCACCTATCGGAACCACGCCGAAAATCTTCGTGTCAACATTGCTTTTCCTCCCTCCAAACTCCTCTCATTTACTTTCTTGCAAGTTGCATGCTTTACTTTCCGCTGCTCATATACTCTTTACATGCTTGCTTGAATTATATTGTGAATGCTTAACTTGTGCTAAGTTGCTAAAACCTACCAAGAATTAAAATTGGAAAAAGGCTAAGTTTTTGTTTGGTCAAGTAGTCTAATCACCCCCCCCCCTCTAGACATACTTTCGATCCCACAAGTGGTAGCAGAGCTTTGGTCTCCATTTGCCTTGATTTCCGTAGCTTTGGTGATCATAGCCTTGGTTTCACAACCTAGGAGAGTATGGCGTCTAGTGGGGCAAATTACCATCGTAGAGGTCCTTACTTTGATGGTACTGTAGGATCGAAAGTATGTCTAGAGGGGGGGGGTGATTAGACTACTTGACCAAATAAAAACTTGTCCTTTTCCCAATTTTAGTCTTTGGCTGTTTTTAGCTATCTTAGCACAAGTCAAGCAATCTTAACACAATTCAAGCAAGCAAGCAAAGAGTATATGAGCAGCGGAAAGTAAAGCATGCAACTTGCAAGAATGTAAAGGGAAGGGTTTGGAGGATTCAAACGCAATTTGGAGACACTGTGATTTTTGAGCTGTGGTTCCGATAGGTGGTGCTATCATACATCCACGTTGATGGAGACTTCAACCCACGAAGGTTAACGGTTGCGCGAGTCCATGGAGCGTTCCACCCACGAAGGGTCCACGAAGAAGCAACCTTGTCTATCCCACCATGGTCGTCGCCCACGGAGGACTTGCCTCACTAGCGTTAGATATTCACGAAGTAGGCAATCTCCTTGCCCTTACAAACTCCTTGGTTCAACTCCACAATCTTGTCAGAGGCTTCCAAGTGACACCTAGCCAATCTAGGAGACACCACTTTCCAAGAAGTAACAAATGATGTTTTGATGATGAACTCCTTGCTCTTGTGCTTCAAATGATAGTCTCCCCAACACTCAACTCTCTCTCACAGGATTTAGATTTGGTGGAAAGAAGGTTTGAGTGTAAAGCAACTTCAGGAAGGCTAGAGATCAAGATTCATATGGTAGGAATGGAATATCTTGGCCTCAACACATGAGTAGGTGGTTCCTTCTCAGAAACACCAAGTTGGAAGTGTAGGTTTGTTATGATGGCTCTCTCCGCGAATGAAGAGGACTCCACACAAAATCTAACCGTTACACACAGCTTGCCAAACTCGGTGGGACCAAATTGGTAAACTCGGTCAGATCGATTCAGCAAATCTAGTGACCGTTAGGATTTTTGGTGGGACTGACATGCAACTCGGTAGGACCGATGTGATTAGGGTTAGGGCATAACGTAATCTCGGTGAGACCAATTACACAAACTCGGTGAGACCGATTTTGGTAATAAGCTAACCAGAGAGTTGGTCAGGTAAACTCGGTGGGACCGGTTCGCTCATTTCGGTGAGACCGAAATGTTACGAAAAGGAAACTGGGAGTTTACATTGCAATCTCGATGGGACCGATCACTCATTTCGGTGGTACCGAAACGTTATGAATGGAAACAGAGAGATTACAACCCCATCTCGGTGAGACCGGGATCCCTATCAGTGAGACCGATTTGCCTAGGGTTTGTGGCAGTGGCTATAACATCTGAACTCGGTGGCGCCGGATAGAAAGAATCAGTGGGGCCGACTTTAACTTTTGGTTTAGATCATATGTGGATATGAGAAAGTAGTTGAGGATTTTGGAGCATATCACTAAGCATTGTAGATCAATAAACTCATTAAGCAACACCTCATCCCTCCTTGATAGTATTGGCATTTCCTATAGACTCAATGTGATCTTGGATCACTAAAATATAAAATGTAGAGTCTTGAGCTTTTGAGCTTGAGCCAATCCTTTTATCCTTAGCATTTTGAGGGATCCACTTTTCTCATCCATGCCATGCCATTCATTGAGCTTTTCCTGAAATATTCATCTTGGAATGATGTTAGCTCAATGAGCTATATGTTGTGCACTACTACAAAAAGGGCTATAGATGGAATGGCCACTAATGGCGCACCTGTGATGTGATGCGCCATTACTATATTCTTATGGCGCACCATGTCTCGGTGCGCCATTAGTAATATATTACTAATGGCGCACCTCGTGCGTGGTGCGCCATTGGTAGTTTTGAAAAAAAAACATAAAAAAAATTTTGTTACTAATGGCGCACCGTTGCATAGTGCGCCATTACTAATTGACATTGTAATGGCGCACCACATCCTTCGTGCGCCATTAGTAGTTTTGAAAAAAAAAATTATTACTAATGGCGCACCATGTCTCGGTGCGCCATTACTAGTTTTAACTAGTAATGGCGCATTTTCCACTTGTGCGCCATTACTAAGTTTTTTAATAAAAAATAAAAAAAATCAATTTTTTTTCAAAACTAGTAATGGCGCACCATGGGTGTG
>NC_057804.1:354672833-354681306 GCF_018294505.1 Triticum aestivum | reverse complement strand
CATGTGATATGTGCTCTAGTTTTTGGGAAAATTTACAAATATGAATTTTGACTTTATTTGCAAAATCTCTCTGGAAATTTGTAAAATGGGCATAACTTTTGCATACGAACTCGGATGAAAAAGTTTTTTATATGAAAAATCATCTACTCGAAAAGTTAAATTTGAATGTAACTTTTCAAAATCCCCAAAAACCTAACAGAAAAAAGGTTATGGGGCTTTCAAGATCTAGCGGCAAAAAAATTCAAAAAATTTCAAACTTACTAGTGGCGCACCGTGGATGTGGTGCGCCACTAGTAACAGAAAAAATTGGTTTTGAAATTTTTTTTTGAATTTTTTTTTCAGAAAATGATACGTAATATGATCGGGAATTTTGAAATATTTTTCAAAATTTCATCATAGTCATGAACATGAACAAAGTCCTAGACATCAACAAGGTATAA
The DNA here is from genome assembly GCF_018294505.1 of Triticum aestivum. NCBI lineage: Eukaryota > Viridiplantae > Streptophyta > Magnoliopsida > Poales > Poaceae > Triticum > Triticum aestivum. Next base: position 354,680,866 of record NC_057804.1, on the reverse strand, counting down.
CAGGATTGATATGCTAAATATATCAACAAGTGCCTGTGAAGTGAGCTATTGCTGGGGTTGGATAGAACTCTGAAGTTAAGCGTGCTTGGGCTAGAGTAGTGTGAGGATGGGTGACCTTTCGGAAAGTTTACCACAGAGTGCGACTTGACCTGAGATTAAGCCATAGTGAACTGAGATTAAGAAAAATTGAAAAAAAAATTAAAAAAAATTAAAAAAAAATTCTGAAAAAAATTTAAAAAAAAATTGAAAAAAAATGTTACTAATGGCGCACTTCTATGTGGTGCGCCATTAGTATACCAGATACTAATGGCGCACCGTGGGCTATACTAATGGCGTGCTACATGGTGCGCCATTAGTATACCAGATACTAATGGCTTCACATCTGGCATAACTGAACCACAAAACACTTGAAACTAATCCACAACACACTTGAAACCGCACTGCATCAGATGGTTAAGTAAATTTTATCTCGACTACATGGTCGATGTTAGTGAGTTGCATGAATGGGACGAGTGTACTGCATTTAAAAATTACATTTCGCATCGTTACCTCCAACCAACATTCTTTGATTTCTTTTAACAAACAAACAGACCACACAAAACAAAAACAATGTACTGCATGACCGAGCTAAGCAAACTGCACGCGCACATTTTGTTTTGCGCCTTTGTCTATGAACGCCGATGATGCTAATAGACACATACATCCATTCATTGTTTTACAGCCACCCACATACATACACACAAAATTAGCACTACCAGCCAGCAGAACTCCATTTGAGGGCAACTGATGTTGCGCATATTTCACTTGAAGAAAGGTAAACTAAAGCCACAAGGGACTGTACTGCACATTTTTTTGTACTTTGATGTTCGTCTTTCACCTGAAAAAAGGGTAAACTGAAGAGCAAGAGAACAATGGACGGCAGTGCAGTTTGAATTTTTTAAAGAACACAATCAGGGAACTGCATGTCAGTCGTTTGGTGCATGCAGAGGATCTTGGTGCTCTTCAACAAAATGTGCAAGGGAGAAGAAAAAAGAATGAGCAAATGCCCACAAACATGTTCCATCTTTTACTGAAAAATAAAAGACTAGAGAGTATTGAACATATGGTCCCGGGATACATAGTGCTAGCGCAACATCACAAGAAGGAAAAATGTTAGAAGCTGTTGTGCACGGACCAATTAGTGTTAGAATCCAAAAGTTAATCCCATGCACGGACACATGTAGTCTTAGAAGGTAAATTGAACAAGAGAGCAACAGACACGGAATCCAAAACTTTTGGACTAAGGGACCTAATTGGTCTAGCAATATGCACATGCACTAATTGCCTTAGAATCCAAAATTTACCAATTTCCAAAAGTTAATTCAAAATTGGTCTTAGAAGCTGTTGTGCATGGACACTAATTGGTCTAGCAACATATCATCATAATTAAGGGACCTAATTCGTCTTAGAATCCAAAAGTTAGCATTTTCCAAACTAGGGGAATCCTCTACTGAATGTTGTGGCAGAGGCGCTGCTGTGCACGGATGCTCGCTGGACTGTACATGCACAGACACTAGCTAGATTACACACGCACGAGCTCTGAACCGCATGGGAAGTGTCTCTGAGTTGCATGGCATGGTTGACGGACTGCAGGGGAACAGATAGCACTTGCCGGACTGCATGCGCACGAGCACCAAACCGCATGGCGAGCATCTCCAAGCTGCACGGCCATGGTCGACCGACCAAAGAGGAAGACATGGCGCTCGCTGGACTGAACGCGTATGAGCCCTGAACCGCATGGCGAGCTTCTCCGAGCTGCACGACCATGACACCCACAAGCAGAGGATCTTGGTGCAGCACTAACCAAGCAGAGGTCAAGGAGGAGAGGGATTCATAACATAAAACACAACAGCAGCCTCCATGCCGTCACCATCACCATCACTCGGCCACCACCATCGCTCAGCCTGTTGTTGCAAAAAATAGTAACCATTTAACTTGCGCGTACTGGACGGAGGCGCTGCCCCGCTGCCGGTCATAGCATCAGCGCCAGGAGCCGAATTGCATTCCTGAGAATACCTTTGATTGCCCCGATTCTCAAGTTAATGGGAAATTGGAACATTAAGGTATCATCGCTCCCAAGTTTGGTCAACGTGGCAAATCACCTGCGAGAGAATGAGGCAAGCTTGAAGCATGGTGTCTCACATCTGAAATATTAGTACAGTTCATCAGTGAAGTTACCTGTAGATGTCAGGTTGAGTTTTTTGCCATTCAGAGTTTCCGTTGCGCCAACTGTGGATGTCTATGACGGGATCCCCACGCTCACTACATGCACGCCGGATTGCACTGCACGCGCGCCCGATGGAGGGCTGTGGCGCACACATGGACCGAATTGCAGGGCACTGGGTGGAATCTCGCTAGCGGCGGAGCACCCATCCGCTCCCTCGAGAGCATTGTACGACGGATCCAGCGGTCGAGGACGCAATGTGAGGTGCAGGTGCTCACTATTTGCTGCCCCATGTGTGGCCACAGCCTCGACCATTGACCTTGCTATCAATGGCCGGGAAGGGGATGCAATCCTCTTTCTGGCGGTGGGGATGCAATCCAGTGTGGGAGGCAGAGAGGAGTGAGGTGGTGGCACTGCTAGCCGGGGATGGGGGTGGGGGTGAGGGTACGATGGAGGCCGGCGGTGGAGAAGCTTGGGTCAAGGGAAAAGAATCTTGGGGCAACGAGCACGGGGCAAGCCCGATCTGGAGTCTAGGGGTGTGGGGAGGCCCGGTCTGGTGGCGCTAGGATGCGGTGGCCGGAAGGTGTGGCGCGGCTGCGGGAGAAGGTGGACAGGGGGTCGATGGCCGGGGCAACGCGGCAACGGCGCCAGTAGAAGGTGGATAGGGTCGGGGCGTGCTGGCGGCGGCCTGGGATGGTACTCCGGAGGCGGGGCTAGTACGAGGTGGATGGGTGCCGGGCGGCGAGGCAGTGGCCTTGGGTGGTGATCCGGCAGCGGCGCCGGTAGAAGGTGGACATGGCGGGGTGGGGCGGCGGCGGCTTGGGGTAGAGCTCCGCTAGAAGGTGGAGTGGGGATTTTTGCTGCGGTTCGATTAGCGAGACAGTACTCAGCTGTTATCAGAATATAAGTCGGGTGTTAGCAGAATAAGGTCTTAAGGAGTGTTATTAGAATAGACCCACCTTACTTATATATATATATATGTATATATATATGTATGTATATATATACATATATATATATATATAGATGAGTATATTGACTTAGGAGTCAAATGAGATTATTTGATAATAGGTCATACTCATATTTGATGAAATGGAACTTGAAGTAGTCTGGGAACCCACTTGACGAAGGCCTTTGGATCTTCTTCAAATGCATCAATCTCCTCTTGAAGCTTGTCCTTGCCTTTTAGTTTTTGGTCTTGTGGTGGAAGATTATCTTGAGCTTGTGTTCCCTTGAAGTAAGTAGGATCATACTTCTTTTGTAGAGGAACAAACTTTGTCTTGGAGGATTGATCTTCTTCCAACTCAACTCTCCATTGGCATTGAATTTCGTTCAAAACCAACACCTTGATTCTTCCGGTGCCCTTCCTTGCTTGCGTACAATTTCCTCAAATTGCTTACTTCCAGCAAGGCCCTTGTAAACACCTGTCTCTATAATTCCCTTCAATAAGTTGTTTTCTTGCTCAAGTGTAACTTGGCTAAGAGAATCATTAGTGGAATCAAGAGAACTATTAGAAGCAACAATATTGGATTTAACATGACTGTTGTTATTACTAGAAGAAGAATCTTTCTTACTCTTGTTGCTAGATTTTACTTGTGGCATGTAAGTAGACAAGAGTAAGCACTTGGCAATTTAAGAAGAACTTTTCTTCCGAAGATCATCATTGATTGCTTTTAAGAACCCATGCTCTTGCTCTAGGTTGAGCTTTTTGAAGCGTAGTTTCTCATGAGTTTTTAGAAGTTCTCGATGATCCTCTAAAGTATTTTCATGAGCTAACTTTAGAGTGTTTAGTTCTTTACATAGACACTCAATCTCCTTCTTATCATTGTCATTTGTTTCATCTTGGTTAGCATGATTAATAGCAATTTCATCATAATTATCATCACTAGCATTGTTAACAAGTAATTCATTATCACCAAGGAAATCATCTTCATCAATATTGAAATCAATATACTCGGGGAGTAATACCTGAAAGTGCAACTAATCCCTGGGTGGTTTTGGTAATTCTAAACAACATATAGCTCATTGAACTAATGCTCTTTTAACATGATCATTTCAGAAAGTTCAATGATTGGCATGGCATGGACTAGAGATGTGCACCCCTCAAAATGCCAAGGACACATATTGGCAACAAGCTCAAGACTCTACATTTTGTTTTTAGTGATCCAAGATCTCATTGAGTCCATAGGAAAGACAATACTATTAAAAGGGGATGAGGTGTTGCTTAATGGCTTACTTGCTCAAAATGCTTAGTGATATGCTCCAAAACCCTCAACCACTTTCTCATTTCCACATATGTGCTAAACCTAAAAGTCGAACTCGGCCTCACCGATTTGATATATTCGGCGCAACCGAGTTCATTTGACATAGCCACTGCCACAAACCCTAGTCAATTCGGTTTCACCGATAGGGATCTCGGTCTCACCGAGATGGGATTACAAACTCCCTGTTTCCCTTTGTAACGTTTCGGTCTCACTGAAATGAGCAATCGGTCACACCGAGTTCGCAATGCAAACTCCTTGTTTCCTTTTCATTATGTTTTGGTCCCATCGAGATGAGCGAATCGGTCCCATCGAGTTTGCCTGACCAACTCTCTATGTGCCTATCACTGAAATCGGTTCCACCGAGTTCATGTGATAGGTCTCACTGAGATTATGCTGTGCCCTAACCCTAGCACATCGGTCCCACCCTAGTTGACCATATCGGTCCTACCGAAAAGCCTAACATTCATATTTTGACCCGAATCGGTCTGACCGAGTTTTACCATTCGGTCTCACCGAGTTTGGGAATCTGTGTGTAACAGTTAGATTTTGTGTGGAGGCTATATATACCCCTTTCCACTCATTCTTCATTAGTGAAGAGAGCTATCAGAACGTGCCTACACTTCCACCATTCATTTTTCGAGAGAGAACCACCTACTCATGTATTGAGACCAAGATATTCAATTCCAACCACAAGAATCTTGATCTCTAGCCTTACCCAAGTTGCTTTCCACATAAATCAACTTTCCACCATAGCCAAATCTGTGAGAGAGAGTTGAGTGTTGGGGAGACTATCGATTGAAGCACAAGAGCAAGGAGTTGATCATCAACACACCATCTATTACCTTTTGGAGAGTGGTGTCTCCTAGATTGGTTAGGTGTCACTTGCGAGCCTCCATCAAGATTATGGAGCTAAACCAAGGATTTTGTAAGGGCAAGGAGATCGCCTACTTCGTGAAGATCTACCCAAGTGAGGCAAGTCCTTCGTGGGCGATGGCCATGGTAGGATAGACAAGGTTGCTTCTGCATGGACCCTTCATGGGCGGAGCCCTCCAAGGACTCGCCCAGCCATTACCCTTCGTGGGTTGAAGTCTCAATCAACGTGGATGTATGAAAGCACCACCTATCGGAACCACGCCGAAAATCTTCGTGTCAACATTGCTTTTCCTCCCTCCAAACTCCTCTCCTTTACTTTCTTGCAAGTTGCATGCTTTACTTTCCGCTGCTCATATACTCTTTACATGCTTGCTTGAATTATATTGTGAATGCTTAACTTGTGCTAAGTTGCTAAAACCTACCAAGAATTAAAATTGGAAAAAGGCTAAGTTTTTGTTTGGTCAAGTAGTCCAATCACCCCCCCCCCTCTAGACATACTTTCGATCCCACAAGTGGTAGCAGAGCTTTGGTCTCCATTTGCCTTGATTTCCGTAGCTTTGGTGATCATAGCCTTGGTTTCACAACCTAGGAGAGTATGGCGTCTAGTGGGGCAAATTACCATCGTAGAGGTCCTTACTTTGATGGTACTGTAGGATCGAAAGTATGTCTAGAGGGGGGGTGATTAGACTACTTAACCAAATAAAAACTTGTCCTTTTCCCAATTTTAGTCTTTGGCTGTTTTTAGCTATCTTAGCACAAGTCAAGCAATCTTAACACAATTCAAGCAAGCAAGCAAAGAGTATATGAGCAGCGGAAAGTAAAGCATGCAACTTGCAAGAATGTAAAGGGAAGGGTTTGGAGGATTCAAACGCAATTTGGAGACACTGTGATTTTTGAGCTGTGGTTCCGATAGGTGGTGCTATCATACATCCACGTTGATGGAGACTTCAATCCACGAAGGTTAACGGTTGCGCGAGTCCATGGAGCGTTCCACCCACGAAGGGTCCACGAAGAAGCAACCTTGTCTATCCCACCATGGTCGTCGCCCACGGAGGACTTGCCTCACTAGCGTTAGATATTCACGAAGTAGGCAATCTCCTTGCCCTTACAAACTCCTTGGTTCAACTCCACAATCTTGTCAGAGGCTTCCAAGTGACACCTAGCCAATCTAGGAGACACCACTCTCCAAGAAGTAACAAATGATGTTTTGATGATGAACTCCTTGCTCTTGTGCTTCAAATGATAGTCTCCCCAACACTCAACTCTCTCTCACAGGATTTAGATTTGGTGGAAAGAAGGTTTGAGTGGAAAGCAACTTCGGGAAGGCTAGAGATCAAGATTCATATGGTAGGAATGGAATATCTTGGCCTCAACACATGAGTAGGTGGTTCCTTCTCAGAAACACCAAGTTGGAAGTGTAGGTTTGTTATGATGGCTCTCTCCGCGAATGAAGAGGACTCCACACAAAATCTAACCGTTACACACAGCTTGCCAAACTCGGTGGGACCAAATTGGTAAACTCGGTCAGATCGATTCAGCAAATCTAGTGACCGTTAGGATTTTTGGTGGGACTGACATGCAACTCGGTAGGACCGATGTGATTAGGGTTAGGGCATAACGTAATCTCGGTGAGACCGATTACACAAACTCGGTGAGACCGATTTTGGTAATAAGCTAACCAGAGAGTTGGTCAGGTAAACTCGGTGGGACCGGTTCGCTCATTTCGGTGAGACCGAAATGTTACGAAAAGGAAACTGGGAGTTTACATTGCAATCTCGGTGGGACCGATCACTCATTTCGGTGGTACCGAAACGTTATGAATGGAAACAGAGAGATTACAACCCCATCTCGGTGAGACCGGGATCCCTATCAGTGAGACCGATTTGCCTAGGGTTTGTGGCAGTGGCTATAACATCTGAACTCGGTGGCGCCGGATAGAAAGAATCAGTGGGGCCGACTTTAACTTTTGGTTTAGATCATATGTGGATATGAGAAAGTAGTTGAGGATTTTGGAGCATATCACTAAGCATTGTAGAGCAATAAACTCATTAAGCAACACCTCATCCCTCCTTGATAGTATTGGCATTTCCTATAGACTCAATGTGATCTTGGATCACTAAAATATAAAATGTAGAGTCTTGAGCTTTTGAGCTTGAGCCAATCCTTTTATCCTTAGCATTTTGAGGGATCCACTTTTCTCATCCATGCCATGCCATTCATTGAGCTTTTCCTGAAATATTCATCTTGGAATGATGTTAGCTCAATGAGCTATATGTTGTGCACTACTACAAAAAGGGCTATAGATGGAATGGCCACTAATGGCGCACCTGTGATGTGATGCGCCATTACTATATTCTTATGGCGCACCATGTCTCGGTGCGCCATTAGTAATATATTACTAATGGCGCACCTGGTGCGTGGTGCGCCATTGGTAGTTTTGAAAAAAAACATAAAAAATTTTTTGTTACTAATGGCGCACCGTTGCATAGTGCGCCATTACTAATTGACATTGTAATGGCGCACCACATCCTTCGTGCGCCATTAGTAGTTTTGAAAAAAAAATTTATTACTACTGGCGCACCATGTCTCGGTGCGCCATTACTAGTTTTAACTAGTAATGGCGCATTTTCCACTTGTGCGCCATTACTAAGTTTTTAAAAAAAAAATAAAAAAAATCAATTTTTTTCAAAACT
>NC_057804.1:354669306-354672411 GCF_018294505.1 Triticum aestivum | reverse complement strand
AAAAAAATAAAAGAAAATGATGGAAATGTCAAAAAAATAAAAGATAATATGTTTCCCATGTGATATGTGCTCTAGTTTTTGGGAAAATTTACAAATATGAATTTCGACTTTATTTGCAAAATCTCTCTGGAAATTTGTAAAATGGGCATAACTTTTGCATACGAACTCGGATGAAAAAGTTTTTTATATGAAAAATCATCTACTCGAAAAGTTAAATTTGGATGTAACTTTTCAAAATCCCCAAAAACCTAACAGAAAAAAAGTTACGGGGCTTTCAAGATCTAGCGGCAAAAAAATTCAAAAAATTTCAAACTTACTAGTGGCGCACCGTGGATGTGGTGCGCCACTAGTAACAGAAAAAAATTGGTTTTGAAATTTTTTTTTGAATTTTTTTTTTCAGAAAATGATACGTAATATGATCGGGAATTTTGAAATATTTTTCAAATTTCATCATAGTCATGAACATGAACAAAGTCCTAGGCATCAACAAGGTATAACAGGATTGATATGCTAGATATATCAACAAGTGCCTGTGAAGTGAGCTATTGCTGGGGTTGGATAGAACTCTGAAGTTAAGCGTGCTTGGGCTAGAGTAGTGTGAGGATGGGTGACCTTTCAGAAAGTTTACCATAGAGTGCGACTTGACCTGAGATTAAACCATAGTGAACTGAGATTAAGAAAAATTGAAAAAAAAATAAAAAAAATTTAAAAAAAATTCTGAAAAAAATTTAAAAAAAAATTTGAAAAAAAATGTTACTAATGGCGCACTTCTATGTGGTGCGCCATTAGTATACCAGATACTAATGGCGCACCGTGGGCTATACTAATGGCGTGCTACATGGTGCGCCATTAGTATACCAGATACTAATGGCTTCACATCTGGCATAACTGAACCACAAAACACTTGAAACTAATCCACAACACACTTGAAACCGCACTACATCAGATGGTTAAGTAAATTTTATCTCGACTACATGGTCGATGTTAGTGAGTTGCATGAATGGGACGAGTGTACTGCATTTAAAAATTACATTTCGCATCGTTACCTCCAACCAACATTCTTTGATTTCTTTTAACAAACAAACAGACCACACAAAACAAAAACAATGTACTGCATGACCGAGCTAAGCAAACTGCACGCGCACATTCTGTTTTGCGCCTTTGTCTATGAACGCCGATGATGCTAATAGACACATACATCCATTCATTGTTTTACAGCCACCCACATACATACACACAAAATTAGCACTACCAGCCAGCAGAACTCCATTTGAGGGCAACTGATGTTGCGCATATTTCACTTGAAGAAAGGTAAACTAAAGCCACAAGGGACTGTACTGCACATTTTTTTGTACTTTGATGTTCGTCTTTCACCTGAAAAAAGGGTAAACTGAAGAGCAAGAGAACAATGGACGGCAGTGCAGTTTGAATTTTTTAAAGAACACAATCATGGAACTGCATGTCAGTCGTTTGGTGCATGCAGAGGATCTTGGTGCTCTTCAACAAAATGTGCAAGGGAGAATAAAAAAGAATGAGCAAATGCCCACAAACATGTTCCATCTTTTACTGAAAAATAAAAGACTAGAGAGTATTGAACATATGGTCCCGGGATACATAGTGCTAGCGCAACATCACAAGAAGGAAAAATGTTAGAAGCTGTTGTGCACGGACCAATTAGTGTTAGAATCCAAAAGTTAATCCCATGCACGAACACATGTAGTCTTAGAAGGTAAATTGAACAAGAGAGCAACAGACACGGAATCCAAAACTTTTGGACTAAGGGACCTAATTGGTCTAGCAATATGCACATGCACTAATTGCCTTAGAATCCAAAATTTACCAATTTCCAAAAGTTAATTCAAAATTGGTCTTAGAAGCTGTTGTGCATGGACACTAATTGGTCTAGCAACATATCATCATAATTAAGGGACCTAATTCGTCTTAGAATCCAAAAGTTAGCATTTTTCAAACTAGGGGAATCCTCTACTGAATGTTGTGGCAGAGGCGCTGCTGTGCACGGATGCTCGCTGGACTGTACATGCACAGACACTAGCTAGATTACACACGCACGAGCTCTGAACCGCATGGGAAGTGTCTCTGAGTTGCATGGCATGGTTGACGGACTGCAGGGGAACAGATAGCACTTGCCGGACTGCATGCGCACGAGCACCAAACCGCATGGCGAGCATCTCCAAGCTGCACGGCCATGGTCGACCGACCAAAGAGGAAGACATGGCGCTCGCTGGACTGAACGCGTATGAGCCCTGAACCGCATGGCGAGCTTCTCCGAGCTGCACGACCATGACACCCACAAGCAGAGGATCTTGGTGCAGCACTAACCAAGCAGAGGTCAAGGAGGAGAGGGATTCATAACATACAACACAACAGCAGCCTCCATGCCGTCACCATCACCATCACTGGGCCACCACCATCGCTCAGCCTGTTGTTGCAAAAAATAGTAACCATTTAACTTGCGCGTACTGGACGGAGGCGCTGCCCCGCTGCCGGTCATAGCATCAGCGCCAGGAGCCGAATTGCATTCCTGAGAATACCTTTGATTGCCCCGATTCTCAAGTTAATGGGAAATTGGAACATTAAGGTATCATCGCTCCCAAGTTTGGTCAACGTGGCAAAATCACCTGCGAGAGAATGAGACAAGCTTGAAGCATGGTGTCTCACATCTGAAATATTAGTACAGTTCATCAGTGAAGTTACCTGTAGATGTCAGGTTGAGTTTTTTGCCATTCAGAGTTGCCGTTGCGCCAACTGTGGATGTCTATGACGGGATCCCCACGCTCACTACATGCACGCCGGATTGCACTGCACGCGCGCCCGATGGAGGGCTGTGGCGCACACATGGACCGAATTGCAGGGCACTGGGTGGAATCTCGCTAGCGGCGGAGCACCCATCCGCTCCCTCGAGAGCATTGTACGACGGATCCAGCGGTCGAGGACGCAATGTGAGGTGCAGGTGCTCACTATTTGCTGCCCCGTGTGTGGCCACAGCCTCGACCATTGACCTTGCTATCAATGGCCGGGAAGGGGATGCAATCCTCTTTCTGGCGGTGGGGATGCAATCCAGTGTGGGAGGCAGAGAGGAGTGAG
>NC_057804.1:354614158-354668932 GCF_018294505.1 Triticum aestivum | reverse complement strand
AAGCTTGGGTCAAGGGAAAAGAATCTTGGGGCAACGAGCACGGGGCAAGCCCGATCTGGAGTCTAGGGGTGTGGGGAGGCCCGGTCTGGTGGCGCTAGGATGCGGTGGCCGGAAGGTGTGGCGCGGCTGCGGGAGAAGGTGGACAGGGGGTCGATGGCCGGGGCAACGCGGCAACGGCGCCAGTAGAAGGTGGATAGGGTCGGGGCGTGCTGGCGGCGGCCTGGGATGGTACTCCGGAGGCGGGGCTAGTACGAGGTGGATGGGTGCCGGGCGGCGAGGCAGTGGCCTTGGGTGGTGATCCGGCAGCGGCGCCGGTAGAAGGTGGACATGGCGGGGTGGGGCGGCGGCGGCTTGGGGTAGAGCTCCGCTCGAAGGTGGAGTGGGGATTTTTGCTGCGGTTCGATTAGCGAGACAGTACTCAGCTGTTATCAGAATATAAGTCGGGTGTTAGCAGAATAAGGTCTTAAGGGGTGTTATTAGAATAGACCCACCTTACTTATATATATATGTATATATATATGTATGTATATATATATGTATATATATATATATATATACATATATATATAGATGAGTATATTGACTTAGGAGTCAAATGAGATTATTTGATCATAGGTCATACTCATATTTGATGAAATGGAACTTGAAGTAGTCTGGGAACCCACTTGACGAAGGCCTTTGGATCTTCTTCAAATGCATCAATCTCCTCTTGAAGCTTGTCCTTGCCTTTTAGTTTTTGGTCTTGTGGTGGAAGATTATCTTGAGCTTGTGTTCCCTTGAAGTAAGTAGGATCATACTTCTTTTGTAGAGGAACAAACTTTGTCTTGGAGTATTGATCTTCTTCCAACTCAACTCTCCATTGGCATTGAATTTCGTTCAAAACCAACACCTTGATTCTTCCGGTGCCCTTCCTTGCTTGCGTACAATTTCCTCAAATTGCTTACTTCCAGCAAGGCCCTTGTAAACACCTGTCTCTATAATTCCCTTCAATAAGTTGTTTTCTTGCTCAAGTGTAACTTGGCTAAGAGAATCATTAGTGGAATCAAGAGAACTATTAGAAGCAACAATATTGGATTTAACATGATTGTTGTTATTACTAGAAGAAGAATCTTTCTTACTCTTGTTGCTAGATTTTACTTGTGGCATGTAAGTAGACAAGAGTAAGCACTTGGCAATTTAAGAAGAACTTTTCTTCCGAAGATCATCATTGATTGCTTTTAAGAACCCATGCTCTTGCTCTAGGTTGAGCTTTTTGAAGCGTAGTTTCTCATGAGTTTTTAGAAGTTCTCGATGATCCTCTAAAGTATTTTCATGAGCTAACTTTAGAGTGTTTAGTTCTTTACATAGACACTCAATCTCCTTCTTATCATTGTCATTTGTTTCATCTTGGTTAGCATGATTAATAGCAATTTCATCATAATTATCATCACTAGCATTGTTAACAAGTAATTCATTATCACCAAGGAAATCATCTTCATCAATATTGAAATCAATATACTCGGGGAGTAATACCTGAAAGTGCAACTAATCCCTGGGTGGTTTTGGTAATTCTAAACAACATATAGCTCATTGAACTAATGCTCTTTTAACATGATCATTTCAGAAAGTTCAATGATTGGCATGGCATGGACTAGAGATGTGCACCCCTCAAAATGCCAAGGACACATATTGGCAACAAGCTCAAGACTCTACATTTTGTTTTTAGTGATCCAAGATCACATTGAGTCCATAGGAAAGCCAATACTATTAAAAGGGGATGAGGTGTTGCTTAATAGCTTACTTGCTCAAAATGCTTAGTGATATGCTCCAAAACCCTCAACCACTTTCTCATTTCCACATATGTGCTAAACCTAAAAGTCAAACTCGGCCTCACCGATTTGATATATTCGGCGCAACCGAGTTCATTTGACATAGCCACTGCCACAAACCCTAGTCAATTCGGTTTCACCGATAGGGATCTCGGTCTCACCGAGATGGGATTACAAACTCCCTGTTTCCCTTTGTAACGTTTCGGTCTCACTGAAATGAGCGATCGGTCACACCGAGTTCACAATGCAAACTCCTTGTTTCCTTTTCATTATGTTTTGGTCCCATCGAGATGAGCGAATCGGTCCCATCGAGTTTGCCTGACCAACTCTCTATGTGCCTATCACTGAAATCGGTTCCACCGAGTTCATGTGATAGGTCTCACTGAGATTATGATGTGCCCTAACCCTAGCACATCGGTCCCACCCTAGTTGACCATATCGGTCCTACCGAAAAGCCTAACATTCATATTTTGACCCGAATCGGTCTGACCGAGTTTTACCATTCGGTCTCACCGAGTTTGGGAATCTGTGTGTAATAGTTAGATTTTGTGTGGAGGCTATATATACCCCTTTCCACTCATTCTTCATTAGTGGAGAGAGCTATCAGAACGTGCCTACACTTCCACCATTCATTTCTCAAGAGAGAACCACCTACTCATGTATTGAGACCAAGATATTCAATTCCAACCACAAGAATCTTGATCTCTAGCCTTACCCAAGTTGCTTTCCACATAAATCAACTTTCCACCATAGCCAAATCTGTGAGAGAGAGTTGAGTGTTGGGGAGACTATCGATTGAAGCACAAGAGCAAGGAGTTGATCATCAACACACCATCTATTACCTTTTGGAGAGTGGTGTCTCCTAGATTGGTTAGGTGTCACTTGCGAGCCTCCATCAAGATTATGGAGCTAAACCAAGGATTTTGTAAGGGCAAGGAGATCGCCTACTTCGTGAAGATCTACCCAAGTGAGGCAAGTCCTTCGTGGGCGATGGCCATGGTAGGATAGACAAGGTTGCTTCTGCATGGACCCTTCATGGGCGGAGCCCTCCAAGGACTCGCCCAGCCATTACCCTTCGTGGGTTGAAGTCTCAATCAACGTGGATGTATGAAAGCACCACCTATCGGAACCACGCCGAAAATCTTCGTGTCAACATTGCTTTTCCTCCCTCCAAACTCCTCTCGTTTACTTTCTTGCAAGTTGCATGCTTTACTTTCCGCTGCTCATATACTCTTTACATGCTTGCTTGAATTATATTGTGAATGCTTAACTTGTGCTAAGTTGCTAAAACCTACCAAGAATTAAAATTGGAAAAAGGCTAAGTTTTTGTTTGGTCAAGTAGTCTAATCACCCCCCCCTCTAGATATACTTTCGATCCCACAAGTGGTAGCAGAGCTTTGGTCTCCATTTGCCTTGATTTCCGTAGCTTTGGTGATCATAGCCTTGGTTTCACAACCTAGGAGAGTATGGCGTCTAGTGGGGCAAATTACCATCGTAGAGGTCCTTACTTTGATGGTACTGTAGGATCGAAAGTATGTCTAGAGGGGGGGTGATTAGACTACTTGACCAAATAAAAACTTGTCCTTTTCCCAATTTTAGTCTTTGGCTGTTTTTAGCTATCTTAGCACAAGTCAAGCAATCTTAACACAATTCAAGCAAGCAAGCAAAGAGTATATGAGCAGCGGAAAGTAAAGCATGCAACTTGCAAGAATGTAAAGGGAAGGGTTTGGAGGATTCAAACGCAATTTGGAGACACTGTGATTTTTGAGCTGTGGTTCCGATAGGTGGTGCTATCGTACATCCACGTTGATGGAGACTTCAACCCACGAAGGTTAACGGTTGCGCGAGTCCACGGAGCGTTCCACCCATGAAGGGTCCACGAAGAAGCAACCTTGTCTATCCCACCATGGTCGTCGCCCACGGAGGACTTGCCTCACTAGCGTTAGATATTCACGAAGTAGGCAATCTCCTTGCCCTTACAAACTCCTTGGTTCAACTCCACAATCTTGTTAGAGGCTTCCAAGTGACACCTAGCCAATCTAGGAGACACCACTCTCCAAGAAGTAACAAATGGTGTTTTGATGATGAACTCCTTGCTCTTGTGCTTCAAATGATAGTCTCCCCAACACTCAACTCTCTCTCACAGGATTTAGATTTGGTGGAAAGAAGGTTTGAGTTGAAAGCAACTTCAGAAAGGCTAGAGATCAAGATTCATATGGTAGGAATGGAATATCTTGGCCTCAACACATGAGTAGGTGGTTCCTTCTCAGAAACACCAAGTTGGAAGTGTAGGTTTGTTATGATGGCTCTCTCCGCGAATGAAGAGGACTCCACACAAAATCTAACCGTTACACACAGCTTGCCAAACTCGGTGGGACCAAATTGGTAAACTCGGTCAGATCGATTCAGCAAATCTAGTGACCGTTAGGATTTTTGGTGGGACTGACATGCAACTCGGTAGGACCGATGTGATTAGGGTTAGGGCATAACGTAATCTCGGTGAGACCGATTACACAAACTCGGTGAGACTGATTTTGGTAATAAGCTAACCAGAGAGTTGGTCAGGTAAACTCGGTGGGACCGGTTCGCTCATTTCGGTGAGACCAAAATGTTACGAGAAGGAAACTGGGAGTTTACATTGCAATCTCGGTGGGACCGATCACTCATTTTGGTGGTACCGAAACGTTATGAATGGAAACAGAGAGATTACAACCCCATCTCGGTGAGACCGGGATCCCTATCAGTGAGACCGATTTGCCTAGGGTTTGTGGCAGTGGCTATGACATCTGAACTCGGTGGCACCGGATAGAAAGAATCAGTGGGGCCGACTTTAACTTTTGGTTTAGATCATATGTGGATATGAGAAAGTAGTTGAGGATTTTGGAGCATATCACTAAGCATTGTAGAGCAATAAACTCATTAAGCAACACCTCATCCCTTCTTGATAGTATTGGCATTTCCTATAGACTCAATGTGATCTTGGATCACTAAAATATAAGATGTAGAGTCTTGAGCTTTTGAGCTTGAGCCAATCCTTTTATCCTTAGCATTTTGAGGGATCCACTTTTCTCATCCATGCCATGCCATTCATTGAGCTTTTCCTGAAATATTCATCTTGGAATGATGTTAGCTCAATGAGCTATATCTTGTGCACTACTACAAAAAGGGGCTATAGATGGAATGGCCACTAATGGCGCACCTGTGATGTGATGCGCCATTACTATATTCTTATGGCGCACCATGTCTCGGTGCGCCATTAGTAATATATTACTAATGGCGCACCTGGTGCGTGGTGCGCCATTGATAGTTTTGAAAAAAAACATAAAAAATTTTTTGTTACTAATGGCGCACCGTTGCATAGTGCGCCATTACTAATTGACATTGTAATGGCGCACCACATCCTTCGTGCGCCATTAGTAGTTTTGAAAAAAAAAATTATTACTAATGGCGCACCATGTCTCGGTGCGCCATTACTAGTTTTAACTAGTAATGGCGCATTTTCCACTTGTGCGCCATTACTAAGTTTTTTAATAAAAAATAAAAAAAAAATCAATTTTTTTTCAAAACTAGTAATGGCGCACCGTGGGTGTGGTGCGCCATTACTAGTTAAACTAGTAATGGCGCACCACCCCACGGTGCGCCATTACTAACTTGCCCCAACACCGAATGCACCCCCCCCTGTGGATCGCCTTTTCAGTTTAAAAAAAATAAAAGAAAATGATGGAAATGTCAAAAAAATAAAAGATAATATGTTTCCCATGTGATATGTGCTCTAGTTTTTGGGAAAATTTACAAATATGAATTTCGACTTTATTTGCAAAATCTCTCTGGAAATTTGTAAAATGGGCATAACTTTTGCATACGAACTCGGATGAAAAAGTTTTTTATATGAAAAATCATCTACTCGAAAAGTTAAATTTGGATGTAACATTTCAAAATCCCCAAAAACCTAACAGAAAAAAAGTTACGGGGCTTTCAAGATCTAGCGGCAAAAAAATTCAAAAAATTTCAAACTTACTAGTGGCGCACCGTGGATGTGGTGCGCCACTAGTAACAGAAAAAAATTGGTTTTGAAATTTTTTTTTGAATTTTTTTTCAGAAAATGATACGTAATATGATCGGGAATTTTGAAATATTTTTCAAAATTTCATCATAGTCATGAACATGAACAAAGTCCTAGACATCAACAAGGTATAACAGGATTGATATGCTAGATATATCAACAAGTGCCTGTGAAGTGAGCTATTGCTGGGGTTGGATAGAACTCTGAAGTTAAGCGTGCTTGGGCTAGAGTAGTGTGAGGATGGGTGACCTTTCGGAAAGTTTACCACAGAGTGCGACTTGACCTGAGATTAAGCCATAGTGAACTGAGATTAAGAAAAATTGAAAAAAAATTTAAAAAAAATTGAAAAAAAATTTTAAAAAAAAATTCTGAAAAAAATTTAAAAAAAAATTGAAAAAAATGTTACTAATGGCGCACTTCTATGTGGTGCGCCATTAGTATACCAGATACTAATGGCGCACCGTGGGCTATACTAATGGCGTGCTACATGGTGCGCCATTAGTATACCAGATACTAATGGCGCACCAGTGGTGCACCATTAGTAAAAAATACTAGTGGCGTGCTAGTAATGGCGCACCGGTAGTGCGCCATTAGTAGGCCTTTTTCTAGTAGTGACAGGTGGTGGTGTAGAGATGGCTCCTTGGACGAAGACTTCAGTAGATGTGGATGGAGCTTGAGGTGTGGGTGCTGAAGCTGGTTGCACTGGAGCTGTAGGAGCTGTAGCTGGTGTAGATGAAGTGGCTCTGGTGTCTGTGACTGGCACTGCAGCTGATCTCTGAGCTCTAGGCACTCTGGCAAATGCATCTGTGGTTGTCTTGCCCTTCCTCTCCTGCATATCATCCTGAAGCTGCTCAATAACAGACTGGATCTCAGTTACCTTCACATCCAAGTCATAGAACTTCTACTCCATGATCCTCTCCAGGCTCTCCTGGTTTTGAGTCAAGGTGGCCAGCCCCTTCTCATTCCTCGGAGTGGATGCAATCAAGTAGCCTAGTTGATCTTGTTTGCTCTTCAGAAAGTATTGTGATGCCTCTTTCATTGTTGGCATCTTGGTAGCCTTCTCTGTCCTTGCCTTCTCCTTCTTTGCTTGAGCATGCACAGAAGATGGCTCATCTTCATCCATAACCACTTGGTTATCCTCAAAGTCTGGATAGATAGCAAAGTGTTCCTTGTCCAGCAAGTATGTGCCTGTGCCCATCTTGGAGTTAATCAGCTCCTGGATCTGTGGGGCATACCCACAACTTCTTTTCTGGTCAGTTGATGTCCTCTTGATAGTCTCAACAATGAGGCTCATGACCTTGAATTTCTGTGGCACATCAAATAAGTGTAGCAAGTTTATTGCATGGCCTCTGATCATGTTGTGGTCACCTGACTTGGGCAAGAGAGTATGCTTGAGGATCCAGTTGATGGTTGGCAGTCCTGACAGAAGATAATGTACAGATACAAACTTATGTGTCTCAACTGTAGCATCTGGGATCTCCTTGTACATATGTGCCATAGTGTTGTGATCCATCTTCTTCTTGGCATAGACATCTAAGTCATCTTCCTTCTCCTTAGGTGCATTGATCAGATTTGCCCATTCCTCAATAGTTGATTGGTACCTTGTACCTTCAGACATCCACACTATCCTACCATCTGGATAGAAGTGTGTTGTGGAGTAGAATTGCATAATGAGCTCCTCATTCCACTTTGTGAGCTTCTGCCCAACAAAGTCTGCACCTCCACAATCACTGAAATTGTCATACACACCAAGATAGTGTTCCTCATTCTCCTTCATGTAGGTCCAGTCCACCCACCTCATGTCACAAACTATAGGCTTCTTGTCCAACAACACTGTCTCATAGAAATCCTGTTGTTCCTTAGTATGGAACCTGTAGTCAATAGCAGTCCTTCTCCTGATAGCATAGGGATCAGACAACCTCCACTGTCTGAGTCCTGCATCCTTCCTCAGCTTCATGTTCTCGACCACAGGATGAGCATCATTGTGGTCTGGAATCTTAGGCTTCAACTTTCTTAGGACATGCTCTTCATCTTCTTCTTTTTCAGCATCAGTTTCAGGCACTGGGGCCTTGTTCTTCTCAGCAGCAGATATGTTTCTGGTATTCCTCTTTGGTGCAGTCTTTGGTTTGGAGGCAGCTTTGGGTGCTTCTTTGGGCTTTGATGATGCAGCCCCTGACCTAATAGCATCACCCATAAGCTTCTGAGCCTTGGGTGCTGGTGCAGCAACCTCTTCTTCCTCTTCCTCTTCCATCATGGAAGGCTTTCCAACAACTCTGGTCATGGTCTTCGTGACCCTTTCCTTCCTTTTCTTCCCTTCTGCAGCAGCCTCTTTGGGTTGAGATTCCAATTGAGTAGAGGCTCTGGCTTTAGACATGGGAGTTCTCTTTGCAGGCACTTTGATCTTCATACCAGGCTTAATGGCTGCAGCTGTGCCATACTCCTTTTTGAGCACTTTCTTCTTGGAAGTGGCCTCATCCTCTACTGCCACATAGTCTTCGTCCTCAGATTCTGAGGTTTTCTTCTTTCTGGTCCTGGTGGCAGCTTTGGGTAAGTTGCTTGGGGTGCTCCTGCTACCCTCATCAGAGGTACTAGAAGGACTAGTGCCCTCACTCATCTGAATCTGCTCCTCTTCCCTGTTCTGGCTGTCACTTTGATCAAACATGTTGCAAACACTGACTGCTGACCTTGTGAATAGATGTAGATGAGATAGAGTGGATGAGCATCACAAAATATAGAGGTTTTTGCAAAAGAATGATTCAAAAACTTAGTTTTAGTTTTCCACAGAAAGCATTTCGGATCAACCGATTGCAAACTCGGTGATACCGAAGCAGCTTTTGGAACCTAAACTAGTGAACTCGGTCAGACCGAGTCACAGTTCGGTGGCACTGAGACTGCTAGGGTTTCACAAAGTCCTGAACTCGGTCACACCGATTTGCAATTCTCGATCAGACCGAGAATCACTTGTGCAATGGCCTTAACCGAATTGGTGGAACCGAGTTCTGCAACTCTGTGGGTCCCAGATGGTTTTGGTGAGAACCTAACCCTAAATTTTCAATTCACTACTAAACTATGGATTGTTTTGACTGGATAGAATAGTTTCAATCGTGGCAAGAAGCATGATGAACACAATGTGCTAGGAATCGGACGGGGATAGCACTGTGATCGAGTCCATACCCTAGCTTGGCGATAAACTCGCTACAGCGGCAACGGTGGGGATGAATTCCATTGACGGCGGCGGAGACCAGTGACTGGAGGCGGCTGGCGACGAGGAGGACGATCCAGAGACCCTGGAGGCAGAGCGAGCTATGCGCGGGCGAAGGGGTTTGGAGAAAATTTCCAAATTTTTGCCCGTGAGTATATATAGCCTGACCCTGTCGGTGTGACCCAGTGGAACAACTCGGTGGCACCAAGATGCATAACTGTATACAGTTACAACATCTCGGTGTGACCGAAAAGTTCAAATCGGTTGCACCGAGATTGAAAACCTAGATCGACTTAGTGATATCGGTATGACCGAAATGGAGGAATCGGTCAAACCAAAACGCAGAAAGAAGTTTTGGAAGTTTAAGTCTATGACGATTCGGGGACTCCGGGTGCTCCTCACACAGAGTGGTTCGAATCTGACTTGATCAAATTTTGTTATGTAGCATGAATAGAGTTTGAGACGAGAAAAGCATAGATAGCTAGAGAAGGTTCTTAGGCATTCTTGTCCATCCACTTGGCAAAAGAAAATGAAATCAATCAATCAAAACAACAAGTGGATGTCCTCGAATGAGTAAAATATGCAACCAACATGCTCACACAATAAAATGGCAAATGAAATATGTGACAAAGCATGCACAGACAATTCTAGCATCTATCAAACAATTGGCGATGACTAGGTCATCTATATATGAGTATATTGACTTAGGAGTCAAATGAGAACATTTGATCATAGGTCATACTCATCGTTTAAGCTCAAGTGGGGTTACCACTTTTACATAATGCATTGATGTGTTCACACCATTAGAGTTGCTTTGACTCAATTCTTAGAGTTAAGCTCCCCCTAGATGTGAGATCCCCCCTTAGAGGGATGAACTAACCTTGGGTTTTGTCGATGATGACTTCATGTAGGTTTTGAAGATGTGGATGCTCAATGTTGATGTAGATCATTTGGAGCAATCCCTTGGAGTGAGTTGCACTTTCAATACCTACACGGGTTAGTCCCACAAGGAACAAACAAGGATATCCATAGACATAGAGTGATGCTCACACAAGATAATTTCTATGAAAGCATTAGGTTACCTTGTCCCTTGTCTTACCAACAAGAGGGTTTCACTACTAGAGAAAAGCCTATACACAGAATCTTACCAGCAGCGCGCTCCAAAATAACTCGCTGCTGCTAACTAGCAGTAGCGCGGACAGACGAAACCCGCTGCTGAGACAAATATAGCAGTAGCGCGTCACCCCAAAGACGCACTGCTGCTATAATTCCTACGAGGCCGCCGCGAGGGTAGTTATAGTAGCAATGCGTTAAGGTGATGCGCTCTACTGCTACGTGGCATAGTAGCAGCGCATTTCTCTGATAAGCGCTACTACTAAGTTTCCTACAAAAATTTAGTCCCACCTTGCTCCGTGAAGAGAGTTTCTACCACCTTAAATATGTTACTTCTCACACTTTGACAAGCACTTGATCTTCATTGAACTCTATGTGTAGAATTTGTGGCTGCAATATGAGTCTTCACCTGTTACTAAACCAGTGAGGACTCATATTGTCAAATCAGATTGTACACAAAAAGATCGTTGATGATCAATGTGTTTTTGATATATTGAACAAAGTCTATTTTTACATGCTGACACATAGCAGTAGCGCTTTACTGTGAAAGGCGCTGCTGCTAGGTAGCTTAGCAGTAGCGTCTTTTCTTGAAGAGCTGCTAAGCCATTCATCTCCCTCATCTCCTCCATTCGGATCCACTCACACACACAGCCACTCAATCCTCTCTGATCTGTCTGCGCCGCGCGCCCCCGTCGCCCCTCCTCCGTCTGCGCCGCGCGCCGTCACCTCCTCCTCCTTGCTGGACTCGGTACCGGCCTCCTCCTCCGTCCTCCCTCTCCACTCGCCGCTGGCCGAGCCCTCCTCGCTCCGCCTTCCTCCTCCATCCTCCCTCAACCGGCCGCGCCGGCCGGCCCCTCCTCGCTCCACCTTCCTCCTCCGTCCTCCCTCAATTGGCTGCGCCGGCCGGCCCCTCCTCGCTCCGCCTTCCTCCTCCATCCTACTCTCTTCTCCCTCCTCGAGTCGCCCCTCCTTCTCCCTCCTGCTCATATGCAACATTTTGATTTAGTTGATATAATTTAGTTGACTTAGTAGGCTAGTTGATTTAGTTTACTTAGAACATTTTGATTTAGTTGATTTAGTAGGCTAATTCATTTAGTTAATTTAGTTGACTTAGAACATTTTGATTTAGTTGATTTAGTAGGCTAGTTGATTTAGTTGACTTAGAACATTTTGATTTACTTGATTTAGTAGGCTAGTTGATTTAGTTGACTTAGAACATTTTGATTTAGTTGATTTAGTAGGCTAGTTGATTTAGTTGACTTAGAACATTTTGATTTAGTTGATTTAGTAGGCTAGTTGATTTAGTTGACTTAGAACATTTTGATTTAGTTGATTTAGTAGGCTAGTTGATTTAGTTGACTTAGAACATTTTGATTTAGTTGATTTAGTAGGCTAGTTGATTTAGTTGACTTAGAACATTTTGATTTGGTTGATTTAGTAAGCTAGTTGATTTAGTTGACTTAGAACATTTTTATTTAGTTGATTTAGTAGGCTAGTTGATTTAGTTCACTTAGGACATTTTGATTTAGTTGATCGTTAATCCTTTTCTCATATTGCTTTAGGAAGAATGGCGCCACCACCACCACCACTATGTCAACTGTGCAAGTCAAGATGCGCCAGCAGCCTTGCAACTAGCAAGCTGTTCGGCATCTACTTCCAGCCGAGTTTTCGTCATGCGGCGGTAAGAAATTAGATGAAATGTAATAACTATTTTATTTTTAGTGTTGGCATTACTGCATTGTGTCATTTTGCTTATTCTACACAGATCATCCCATGCAATGTGAGATTGAAATTCAACAAGCTGACAGGAGACACTGTGACATTTGAGGCTCCTGGGGGGCCGTACACTATGGAGGTCGAGAAAGGACGCAATATGTTGCAAATTGGAGGAGATGGATGGGCCCGTTTCGTCGCTCGCATGCATCTTACTGGTGGTGAGTTGATCAGCTTCAACTTCCGAGCAGAAAGACACAAGCTAGCTGTCATTTATCTCAACCTGGTGGAAGATGATGAAGATGACAAGGATGATGAAGATGATGAAGATAATGAGGACCCACTCGATGAAGATGATGAGGACCCACTTCATGAAGCCATCGTAGCTCAAAGAACAAGGCTGAGTGAGGAGGAGGTGTGCAACCTGTGGGACATAATTCCGCCACGTGCTGACTTTGTCGGGGTGCCATTCGTGACCCGCTTGACAAATACCATGGTTGATCGACATGATATGGTATGTTATACTTACAAATGCAAATTAATAGTGTGAATTACTTAGTGTACAGTCCAATGATATGGTATGTTGTGTGGAATCTAGTCGATGATATATATGTTTTAGTGTAGAGTTCGATCACATGCTTATTAATTGATATGTTTTTCTTATTCAGAAATTGGCAAAGAGCATATCTGTGAGTTATGGTATCGAGCCTGATGAAGAAGGCTCAGCTGGACTACGCCTTACTGCAAGGGGCTCCGTCACAACCTGTACTTACCGCATGGACACGGACGGTCGCACACATTTAAACTCGATTGGGTGGAAGAAATTCCTCGATGGCAAGAATCTTTGTGTTGGACAGGCCATCCTAATTACTATCAGGAACACCAACCGCCCAGGCTTGAGGATGATGATTGTCTTCGATATCATCTAGAACTACATATGTGTGTGTGGCTATATCATCTAGAACTACATATGTGTGTGTGGCTATATCATCTAGAACTACATATGTGTGTGTGGCTATATCATCTAGAACTACATATGATGATCGTCGTCGATATCATCTAGAACTACATATGATGATGGCCGTTGATATGACCTTGTACTGCTTGAGGATGCATGTTGGCTATGCATGAAATTGTTATCTAGTACTCCCTTCGTTCCAAATTACTCGTCGTGGTTTGAACTAAAACCACGACGAGTAATTTGGAACGAAGGGAGTACTACCGTACCTAGTAATGGTTTATGAATTTGATATCTACTAGCAGTACCTAGTATCTAGTATCTGAAAGGAGAACTGAAATGGGAAAATGATGAAAGATATAGCAGCAGCGAGGGATGGCGAAATCGCTACAGCTAGTTAATAGTAGCGCGTTCCCAAAAAGTGCTGCTGATATCGTCAACAGTAGTAGCGCGGGTTAGGACAGCGCTACTACTATGAGTTAGCTGTAGCGCCTTATTAGTAGCGCGGCCACCCGCGCTGTTGCTAGCCTAAAAACCCGCGCTGCTGCTAGCCTTTTCCCTAGTAGTGTTTGTGACTCCTTGAACTAGTGCAAGATGTGGAAATTGATTGCACTTGTTGTTTCCAAAATGATATGAGTGAAATATGTTGGCGGAGTCACCCTCAAGAACTCTCTAGTTCTTCTTCTTTGGGATCCACATCATCTTGATGGGAATCCTTGGAGTTGTAGTCGTACTTGATGAAGTAGAGAATACAAAGAATATCCAAGATCAGATGAGGATTGGAAGGCAACGACCCTCGACAAGATTCTTGCCGAGGAAACCCACAAGACCCCCGACAAGATCCTTGCCGGGGACGACAACGCGCCATGACAAGACCCTTGCTGGGCCACCCGGCAAGGCCCTTGCCAAGGGCGTTAGCGGGGCCACTACCAGGCCCGCACCAACCAAGTCTCCACCGCCGTTCACATGCAGCTGCCAGCCCAACCAGCTGGGCAGGCACCTGCGTGGCAACATGCAGCTTCCCGGCCAACTCAGCACATGCCTGCGTGGCGCCATGCAGATCTTCGTGATGGCTCCACCACCACGCCACCTCAGCTGCTCGCCTGCCTACATGGCGCCGCATGCATCGCTGGCCAGGGCGCGTGTCGAAGCGAGGAGGAGCGGCTACGGACGGGACGGGCCTCGTTCCCGTCCCCGATAAAGCAAGAGGACACCTAAGCTACGCATTAAATGCGTCTTGTCCTATAATACGAGCGATAAGCTCACAGTACTATAAAGGGATCACAGGATATCACATCTAGGGGAGCTTTACTCTAAGAATTGGGCAAAGAAACTCTAATGGTGTGAACACAACAATGCTTTATGTAAAAGTGGTAACCCCACTTATGCTTCAACAATGAGTATGACCTATTTGACTCCTAAGTCAATATACTCATATATAGATGACCTAGTCACCACTAATGGCTTGATAGATGCTAGAGTGATTGTGCATGCTTTGCCACATATTTCATTTTGTCATTTTATTGTGTGAGCATGTTGATTGCATACTTTTGTCATTCGACGACATCCATTTGTTGCTTTGATTGTTTGGCTCTTTTTCTTTTGCCAAATGGATGGACAAGAAAGCCTAAGAACTTCCTCTAGCTATCTATGCTTTTCTCGTCTCAAACTCTATTCACGTTACATCACAAAGTTTGAACAAGTCAAATTCGAACCCTCCGGGTGAGGAGCACTCGGAGTCACCGATTTTCCATTGACTTAAACTTCCAAAACCTCTCTGTGCATTTTGGTCTGAACGATTCATCCTTTTCGGTCATACTGAGTTCACTGAGTTGATCTAGTTTTCAATCTCGGTGGAACCGATTAGAACTTTTCAGTCACACCGAGTTGCAGTAACCGCTTGCGATTCTGCATCTCGGTGCCACCGAGTTGTTCCACTCGGTCACACCGACAGGGACAGGATATATATACCGACGGGTCAAATTTTGGAAATTCCTCTAAAACCTCTTTGACTGCGCGTGTCCTTCTCTACTGTCTCGGGTCTCCGGATTGTCCTCTCGTCGCTAGCGACCTCCCGTGGTTGGTCTCCACCGTCGTCAACAGAAATCTTCACCTTCGTTGTTGTCGTAGCAAGCTCATCGCCAAGTTAGGGTATGAGTTCGACACTTTGTGCAATCTTTTACCTCTGATTGTTAGCACAAAGACAATGTCTTGTTTCTTACCAAGTATGAGATCAATCTATCCAGAGAAAACTTCCTTAGATTAGTTTTGATTCAAAAATTTAGGGTTAGGTTTCCGCTGAACTCATCTCGGACCGACCAAATTGTGGAAATTGGTCTCACTGATTTGGCTTAAGCCATTGCACTTGTAATTTTCGGTCTGACTGAAAGGTGAAACTCGGTGTGACCGAGTTCAGGACTTTGTGAAACCCTAGCAAACTTGGAGTCACCGAACTATGTCTCGGTCTGACCGATTTCACTAGTTTTTACTCCAAAGTTGCTTCGGTGTCACCGAGTTTTACAAACTGGTAGCTCCGAAATGCTTTCTGTGGAAAACTAAAACTAAGTTTTTAACCCATTCTTTTTACAAAAACTTTGAACTTTGCGATGCTCATCCACTCTATCTCATCTATAACTATTCACAGGGTCAGATCTCAGTTTGCAGTGACAGTATGTGTGATCAGAGTGATAGCCAGAACAAGTCTAAGGAGTAGATGGACCAGAATGAGGGCATTCGTCCTTCTGGCAGCTATGATGAGGGTAGAAGGAGCACTCTAAGCAACCTGCCAAAGGCAACAACTAGGCAGAGAAAGAAGAAAACTTTAGATCCAGGGGATGAATATTTTGAAGTTGAGGAAGTCACCTCAATGAAGAAAGTGCTTAAGAAAGAATATGCTGCTGCTTCCACAAAGCCAGGTCAGAACAAGAAGGCTCCAGCAAAGAGAGTTCCAATGTCAAAGTCCAAGGCATCAACACAAGAGACAATGGAATTCACTCTTAAGCCCAGAGAAGATGGAGATGGCAAGGAAAGAAAAGAAAGGGTCAGGAAAATAGTTACAAGAATGCTTGGAAATCCATCAATGAGTAGAGATTCGGTAGGGGAAGAGGAAGAAGAGGATGCTGCACCAGCACCCAAGTCACAAAAGCTGATGGGGGATGCCATGAAGTCTGGGGATGCACCTTCAAATCCCAAGATTGCCCCCAAAGCTCCAGCTCAAACTTCCAAGTCTGCACCGAAGAGAAGCATAAGGAACATTCCTACTGTAGAGAAGAACAAGGCCCCAATGCCTGAGGTTGAAGAAGAGGAAGGTGAAGCCAAAGTGCTCAGGAAATTAAAGCCAAAGATACCATACCATGATGACAATCATGCAGTGGCAGAAAACATGAAGGAGAGAAAGGATGCAGGTCTCAGACTGTGGAGACAAGTAGATCCCTATGTTGTGAGGAGGAGAACTGATGTGGACTACAGGTTTCACACCAAAGAATAGCAAGATTTCTATGAGACTGTACTCCTTGACAAGAAGCCCATTCTGTGTGACATGAATTGGTTTGATTGGAAATATATTGATGCTAATGAAGATCATTTTCTAGGAGTGCATGAAAGCTTCAAACTCAATGGAGTTGACAAATTTGTGGGTCAGAAATTGATGAAGTGGAATGATGAGCTCATTATGTAATTCTATTCAACAACTCATTTCTATCCTGATGGAAAAATTGTCTGGATGTCTAAAGGTACAAGGTACCAATCATCTGCTGATGAGTGGGCCAAGCTCATAAATGCGCCCAAAGAAGCTGAGAAAGACATTGATGTCTATGCTAAGAAGAAGAAGGATGACAACTCCATGGCCAACATGTACAAGGAGATACCTGACAATGCCTTGAAGACACACAAGCTAGGCTCAGTGTACTACTTGATGTCTGGATTGGACACAATGAACACTATTTTGAGGCACACCTTGTTGCCCAAATCAGGAGATCACAGGATGATCAGAGGCCATTCCATCAATTTTCTTCAGCTCTTTGATATGCCCCAGAAGTTCAAAGTTATGAGTTTGATTGCTGAGACCATTAAGAGAATAGTCGCTGACCAGAAGAGCTCATGTGGGTATGCTCCACACATATAGATGTTGATAAATTCCAAGATGAGCAAAGGTGTCTACTTATTGGACAAATAGCATCTTCCCTTGAGGCCTGATTTTGAGGACAACACTATTGTCATGAATGTTGAAGATCCCACATCTATGGAAGCTCAAGAGAAGAGGCCGAAAGCAAAAGCTGAGAAGGCAACAAAGATGCCAAGTGTTGAAGAAGCTTCACAAGTGTTCCTCAAGTCAAAGCAAGACCAACTTGGATATCTCATTCAAGCTACCTTGAGGATTGAGAAACGATTGGCCACCTTGACTCAGAACCAAGCAAGCATGGAGAGGATCATTGAAACAAAGTTCTATGATCTTGACTTGAAGTTGGCAGAAATTCAAACAACAGTTGAGCAGCTCCAGGAAGAAGTAGAGGAGAGGAAGGGGAAAGCAACTAAAGAAGTGTTTCAGAGAGTGCCTAGGGCACAGATGTCTGCAGCACTGCCAGTGCCAGACACTAGAGCTACAACATCAGCACCTCCAGCCACAGCTCCAGTTGCCCCTCTGGTGGCAACTTCACCAGCTCTATCAACTTCAACAGATGCTTTCATCCTTGGAGTCCTCTCAACACCACCTCCTGAAGATCAAGCTTAGAGAGCCGCATAGCACTATGCATTTTCAAGCTATTTGGTAACTTGTTGCCAAAGGGGGAGAAAGTGTATAGATCATAGGCTTCGAGGGAGAGAGAGCTTTTCTTATGTTGCTACTTATTTGCTTGCTTGCTTGGTTGATACTTTATGTTTATGTGTGTGAGATACTTTGTATGGTCATGTGTTCGATCATATCATGCTTAATGCTTGTGCTCGGATAATGATATTCTCTATCTTTTATGTATGATCATTCCCTTTGCCTTGGTGATGAGTGCTTGTTCCTATTTCTATCATTTTGAGCGCTCCACCAAGATGTATGTGACATGGAAGAGTAACCCATGATCCTAATTGGTTGTGCATTTGCATTCAAAAGCAAATCTTAAATAATGCACAAATTTAGGGGGAGCTCTTACTTATCACATACTTCTCAAAGCGACGATGTATTTCAGTCTTATTATCATTTGTCGAAGCTTTGATCTATATGCTATCATCAATTACCAAAAAGGGGGAGATTGAAAGTGCAACTAATCCCTGGGTTGTTTTGGTAATTCTTAACAACAAATAGCTCGTTGAACTAATGCTCTTTGAAGATGATCATTTCAGAAAGTTCAGTGATTGGCATGGCATGGACTAGAGATGTGGACCCCTCAAAATGCTAAGGACACATATTGGCAACAAGCTCAAGACTCTACATTTTCTTTTTAGTGATCCAAGATCAAATTGAGTCCATAGGAAAGCCAATACTATTAAAAGTGGATGTGGTGTTGCTTAATGGCTTACTTGCTCAAAATGCTTAGTGATATGCTCCAAAGCCCTCAACCACTTTCTCATTTCCACATATGTCCTAAACGTAAAAGTCGAACTCGGCCCCACCAATTTGATATATCCTGCGCCACCGAGTTCATTTGACATAGCCACTGCCACAAACCCTAGTCAATTTGGTTTCACCGATAGGGATCTTGGTCTCACCGAGATGGGATTGCAAACTCCCTGTTTCCCTTCATAATGTTTCGTTCTCACCAAAATGAGTGATCGGTCCCACCGAGTTGGCAATGCAAACTCCCTGTTTCCTTTTCATAACATTTCGGTCCCACCGAGTTCGCAATGCAAACTCCCTGTTTCCTTTTCATAACATTTCGGTCCCACCGAGTTTGCATGACCAACTCTCTATGTGCCTATTACTGAAATCGGTCCCACCGAGTTCATGTGATTGGTCTCACCGAGATTACGTTATGCCCTAACCCTAGCACATCGGTCCCACCGAGTTGATCATATCAGTCCCACCAAAAAGCCTAATATTTTGACCTGAATCGTTCTGACCGAGTTTTACCATTCGGTCTCACTGGGTTTGTGAATATGTGTGTACCGGTTAGATTTTGTGTGGAGGCTATATATACCCCTCCACCCATTCTTCATTCGTGGAGAGAGCTATCAGAATGTGCCTACACTTCCACCATTCATTTTCTGAGAGAGAACCCCCTACTGATGTGTTGAGACCAATACATTCCATTCCAAACACAAGAATATTGATCTCTAGCCTTCCCCAAGTTGCATTCCACTCAAATCATCTTTCCACCATAGCCAAATCTGTGAGAGAGAGTTGAGTGTTGGGGAGACTATCATTTGAAGCACAAGAGCAAGGAGTTCATCATCAACGCACCACCTATTACATTTTGGAGAGTGTTGTCTCATAGATAGGTAAGGTGTCACTTGGGATCCACCGTTAAGATTGTGGAGTTGAACCAAGGAGTTTGTAAGGTCAAGGAGATCTCCTACTTCATGAAGATCTACCCAAGTGAGGCAAGTCCATCGTGGGCGATGGCATTGGTGGGATAGACAAGGTTGCTTCTTCGTGGACCCTTCATGGGTGGAGCCCTCCATGGACTCGTGCAGACATTACCCTTCGTGGGTTGAAGTCTCCATCAATGTGGATGTACGATAGCACCACCTATCGGAACCACACCAAAAATCTCTGTGTCAACATTGCATTTGCTCCCTCCAAACTCCTCCCAATTACTTTCTTGCAAGTTGCATGCTTTACTTTCCGCTGCTCGTAGACTCTTTGCATGCTTGCTTGAATTGTATTGCCAATGCTTGACTTGTGCTAAGTTGCTAAAATCTTCCAAGAATTAAAATGGGGAAAAGGCTAAGTTTTTATTTGGTCAAGTAGTCTAATCACCGCCCTCTAGACATACTTTTGAACCTACAATACCTTAGGGCCTTTACCAATGAAGCATCTTCCAATTCCTTCATTTGGTGAGTCAAATACGTCGTAGGAGTTGGTTGACACAAGTGCAAGACCGGCAACACCTTCATCTTGAGTACATTCAGAGTCGGAGTGATAACTTCTCTCGGAGTGGTTGTTAGAGTCGGAACCGGATACCCATTCACCAACATGAGCTTTATGTCTTCGTTTTGTATAGGTCCTTAATGACTTGTCCTTCCTTTCCGAATCCTTACTTCTGCGAGAGGGTGTTCGTTCATAACAATCATCTCTACTCATTCTCTCTCTAGGAGGTGATTCATCTCTTCTACTTCTCCTTTTAGGTGAGTCTTCTTTCTTTTCTAGGGAGTGGTACACTCATTGGAGTAGTGTTCGGGTCCTCCACAATTGTAGCATTTTCGATCATCACTAGAAGACCTTTTGTCATGGTAGGATCTTGACTTGGAGCTTCTCTCTTGCTTCTACTCTTGTAGAATTTGTTGAATTTCTTCACCATTAAGCTCAATTCTTCATTGAGGACTTGTTATTCACTTGATGTGGCAGGATCATCACATGAAGCTTTATAAGCACCACTAGACTTGCTGTGAAGTTCTTCCTTATCCTTGAGTGACATCTCATGAGCAACAACTCTTCTAATAACTTATGTTGGCTTGAGATCTTTATAATTGGGCATCATTTGGATCAATGTGCACATGGTATCATATTTTCCGTCCAAGGCTCTTAGGATATTCTTGATGATGAATCTGTCGGTCATCTCTTCACTTCCTAAACTGGCAATCTCATTTGGGATGAGAGCAAGCCTAGAGTACATTTCAGTGACACCTTCACCATCCTTCATTTTAAACTTGTCAAGTTGACTTTCAAGCACATCCAATTTGGATTCCTTGATGAACTCAGTACCTTCGTGCATATCAATCAAAGTATCCCAAATTTCCTTTGCATTCTCAAGACGGCTGGTTTTGTTGAATTCTTCGGGGCACAATCCATTTAAGAGGACATCGCAAGCATGGGCATTGTATTGCAGCATCTTCAATTCTTCCACGGTTGCTTCACGATTTGGTTCTCTCCCATAAAAGAATTCACCTTGTAAACCAATACACACAATAGCCCAAACGACGGGGTTATGTCATGGGAAACCACGGCCACCTATGGGACCAAGCGTCCCGTGCTGGTTCGGCAGGGGGGTGTCATGGCGCACAAAGAGCACAAGAGCGTGGGGCAGCACGACAGAAATCACATGGGCAATTTTACCCAGGTTCGTGCCGCCATGAGGCGGAAAACTCTACTCCTGCTTTGGTGGATTGATGGTGGAAGAATGGTGGTAGAGCACAGTACACTTGCCCGACATGGGTTGCCTATGGACGATAGTGGAGACGCGCATATGATTGTGTGGGTATCCAACCTTCTAACCCCTTTCTACGATTGCCACGGCCTCCTTTTATAGATTAAGGGGTCACCACAATGGCAAATTAGTCATTATGCATTGATAAGATAGCAAATAGTGCTATCATACCTAACAATGCAGGCTGATAGAGTGCATTAAATGTGCCACTCAATGTCACATCGTTGCTTGCCCGGCAAGCCTTGCAGGGCTATTTTGCAAGCTTCACTCCTTCTCGCTTGACATGTCGCAGGACGGGTGTCGTCTGTAGGTATTTCCTGTAGAAAGAGGCTGCCATGTGGCGAATGGCTTCCACTTAATCACTTTGCGGCTTGACACCACATTGATTGACGACGTGGGTTGTGGCGGAGTGGTTGGGTGAGGTGGTTTTGGCCTTCATGAGTCCCGGCAGGCCCTGCCAGGACGTCTTGGATGTTTTCTTTCGGGGGAGACCCCGCCCTCGCCAAGCTCGTCTGCCCGGGAAGGGAGGTTTTTCTCCTGGTGGTATCTTACTTCTCTGGCTTGACCTTGGTCCTCTTGATTTGCATGTTGGTCCTTCGAAGGTCTTGGTCTCATATACTCTAGCATGGCCTGGTGCCATAATCTTGTTCCCGTGCCTGTGCATAGTCTGGGCAACAGACCCAGGGTTTGTTGCACCGACAGAAGCCCCCGGGCCTACCCTGATCGCGCTGCCGAGCGTCATCGGGTAGGCCCTAATAAGTGCATAGGCAGGGGCGCCGAAGTGGCTGGTCTCTTGGGGTCTTCTTTGTTTCTTCATTAATCTTGAGCCTGGGCCAGTTTCTGATTTCTTTGCGTGTCGTGTAAAGAGAATGGTGGTGGGGCTGCTATTGTAGGGGCCCGTGAATGACGTCAACGCACTAGGTAGAAACTGCCAATTCACTCTTCCCACCACACCCTTATCCTCATCCACGTATGCTGCATGCATCGCGTGGGGTAGGTAACGGAGGCGCGTGGCGCGGGAGAGCATTAGAGCGGGGGCCCGGTCTTCTTGAATTGGCGGAGGAGGACGGTGGTCACTCGTGGGGGGAGCGGCTCCCCTCCTCGGCCCGCCTATAAAAGGAGGAGTAAAGGGAGGGCTGAGAAATCCATCCTTGCGCCCCCCTTCCTCCACTATTTTCTGCTTCCCGTTGGTGATGTCGAAGAGAAGAGCATGGGGTCACCCCGGGCTCCTATTCGAGGCCCGTGTCACCAAACGTCGGTGCTGGTGCGCGAGGAGTAAGCCTGGTCCATGTTCGGAGAAGGCATGGGGCGGGAGATATCAAGCTCCCCCATGGGGCGGGAGATATCAAGCTCCCCCATTGTGGGGAATCTCTTGCTTCTTCCGCCACGGTTGGCTACCTGTTGATTAGTGTGGTGCCCAATTCTAGGCTACTGCTGCTTGTGGGCCGGGTGATCCGGTCCTCGGCATCTTCGGATCTTGTCTGAGAGGTAGGGCTGGGGATCGTTGGTAATCCCAGCACTGCCCCTCCCAGAGGTCCTGGGGATCATGTCGATGAGAGGCACGCCTTGTTGCCTGCCGAAGTGGGGAACGGCGCGCTTCGAGCCCCTTGGCCGTCTTGGTTGCTCATTGTCTCTCCGGAGAAGGCACCGGGCTGGAGTCCTAGTGCTCTTCCGGAGTGATGATGATGTAGACGAAACAGGGAAGATGGAGAAGGGGGATGGTGGAGGGGCAGGTCGGAGTACGATGGCGTGGATGCCTTCGCCTCCGACCAACGACCTGTCTCCTCGTCTTTCCGTTCTTCACATACCTCGCCGGCACCATCATTGCTGACCTCTTTGGGTAATAGCCAGGGAGGGATGTTCCCTTGGTGGCTTTGCCTCCCTTCCAACGGTCTTCCGGTTGAGCTTTGGTTGATGACTCCACCGGGGCTCAAGCTGGGGCTTCCTGCTGGTCCTGGAGGTGGCGACCAGGGGAACGCTGCTCTGGTCCTGTGCTCCTGCTTCGCAGCCTCGCCACTCCCGGTCTTGTCAGGTCGCGCCAGGCAGGCCGTGACATGACCAGGAAGGGCTCCTGCTTTCTTGCCTTTCTCATCTTTTCCTCCTTCCACGATAGTGCCTAGTGAAGGGAAAACAAAAAGAGGATTACAGGGCACTTATCTTTTTTCAATCTTAAATATGTAGGAACTTGCCAAATTTTCATTCAAATAATGTAATCTCTCGAGTCCATGTTTGTTTTGTGTAAGGCTTGTACTTGTATGATCAGCATATTAATGAAAAAGATGGGCCCTGCCGGGAACTCGTGCATGTGTATGTCCATGCAGAGGAAGGATGCCTCTTTAATTTAAATAAAC
Organism: Triticum aestivum; assembly: GCF_018294505.1. NCBI lineage: Eukaryota > Viridiplantae > Streptophyta > Magnoliopsida > Poales > Poaceae > Triticum > Triticum aestivum. The sequence goes on along the minus strand of NC_057804.1, from coordinate 354,645,433 downwards.
GGGTCTTTCTCGATAGACTATTCTGCCAGTACCCTTTTTCTATTGTTGCTGGGGACCAGAGTCTACCGGGCAAAAAATATAAAGGGAGCATCCCCCGCCAACCCCTTTTCATCAATGGCCATTGCGACCAACTAGGCCGAAGCAAAGTTCGAGCCAAAAATGGGAGCACCTAGGCTTCAAAGAGCGGCGAGGTTTTCTCATGCACAAGTTTCAGCTTACAGAGCACTTATGGACAAGAGGTAGAACTTATCTGTTTGGCTTGCTGGGGATCGCACTGCTGGTCCATCTCCCCAACTCCTTGTATAATCCAAGTTCACAGTAGCAACCTGGAGCTTCGTGCAGATGAGAATGATGTAAGATGTGATCCTATCTACATGCACATGCAAATGCTCATGAAATGCTTATGCAATGCTCTTGGAATGCTCATTCATGCATGCAACTTGGTCGGGGGCCCCCAGTGCTTCGTCTATTTCTCTATTTCTCAGGGTCATCGCCTAGCTTTGTACGATGGGTTACATGCAGCTGAGGCAAGGCCTGTACAAAAGGGTGGCTGCCGGGCAGGGCTCGACAGCCGCGCCTTATAGGTAGAACTTGCGGAGATGCTCAATATTCCATGAGCTTTGCAATTGAATGCCATCTCCGCTCTCCAGACGGACTGCGCCAGGTCTGGTGACTCGTACTACCCGGTAATGGCCTTCCCACTTTGGCGTCAACTTGTTTGTACCCGGCGGACTGAACGCGCCTTTGGACAAGGTCGCCTTCCTCAAAACACCGGGCATGAACCCTGCAACTATGATAGCGACACAGGGCTTGCTGATAGCGTGCAACACACGTAGAAGCCCGGAGACGGTTCTCCTCGAGTAGCACAGCATCGTCACGCCAGTGCTTATCTTGTGCTACTTCATCGTAGGCAAGCACTAAAGGCGACCCGTAAATGAGTTCCATGGGGATAACTACTTCTGTCCCATACACCAGGGAGAAAGGAGTCTGCCCGGTAGCTCGATTTGGTGTCGTTTTGAGGGACCAAAGGACTACCAGCGGCTCATCGATCCATCTCCTGTCGTGCTTCTACAGTGTATCAAAGGTTCTTATCTTGAGTCCGTGCAACACTTCAACGTTCGCTCACTCAGCTTGCCCGTTGCTGCTAGGATGTGCGACAGAGGCAAATGAGACCTTGCTTCCGAGGGTACGAACATATTGCATGAAGGCACGGCTCATGAACTGGGTGCCATTGTCGGTAATTATCCTTGCCGGGACTCCAAAACAACACACCAGTTCTTTCAAGAACTTGATAGCTGACTGAGCAGTCACCTTTCTCACAGCAGTTACTTCCGGCCACTTTGTAAACTCGTTGATGGCAACCAACAAGAATTCAAAGCCCTCGATTTCTCGAGGGAAAGGGCCGAGGATATGATCCCCTAGACCGAAAATGGCCATGATAAAGGGATTGTGTGAAGAGCTTCAGTAGGTAGGTGGATGTTCTTGGAATGCAACTAGTAGGCTTCACATTTGGTGACTAGCTCAACCGCATCTTGGAGGGCTGTGGGCCAATAGAATCCTTGTCAGAATGCTTTCCCAACCAATGCCCTTGATCCAATGTGGGAGCCACACATGCCTTTGTGTATCTCAGCCAGCAGTTCCTTTCCTTCTTCCCAGTAGATGCACTTCAATTTCACACTACTGGGCCTCCTTCTGTACAGAGTGTCATCGACAAACTGATACATACTGTCCCTCTAGGCTATTCTTTCAGCTTCATCTTGGTCATTGGGGAGTTCTCCAGTTTGGAGGAAGTGGACTATGAGCCTTGCCCAAGTTGGAGCCTAGGGCTCGGCAACAAGGTCTAGCGGCACCTCCTCAACTACGGGGGCACATTCCTCGTCCGTGGGGACCGTGTGCCTGGCTGAATGGTGCGGTCCGGAAAGTTGTGAGGAGTTGTTTCCGGCAGGGTCCCTGCGAGGAGCGGAAGGCTCTACCGGGACAGGCTTACCGGAGTCCATCTTTATCCTTTTCCGGGCCATTGTTGTTGGGGATACGGATGGCTGAGTAAGATGGAGAACAAGTCCCTGGTTCCCCAAGAAGCTTTTGCACAACACACTTTGATAGATGATCAGTTATGCTGTTTTCCGCATGAGGTACGTGCTCTGTTTGCAATCCGTCAAGCGCTCGTCCAATCTCCTCACTTCCTCAACATATGCCTCCATCAATGAACTTTGGTAATCCTTGTTGAATTGTCTAACCACAAGTTGTGAGTCTCCTCAAATGATCAGCTTCTTGATTCCCAACTCTGCGGCAATGCTGAGCCCGACAAGGAGCCCTTCATACTCTGATGTATTGTTGGTTACGTCTTCCCAGGAAAAATGCATCTGGATGACATACTTCAAGTGCTCCCCTGAGGGGGCAACAAGAAGCACACCGGCCCCTCCACCTTGTAGGTAAAAGACACCATCGAAATACATAATCCATTCTTGGGGCACCTCCTTGCTGGGGATAACTGTTTCTGTCACTTCCTCATCAGGGGTTGGTGTTCATTCCGCAATACACTCTTCCAATGCCCTGCTCTAGATCATTGATGTGCTCTCAAATTTCAGACCAAAACTGGACAACTCCAAAGCCCACTCCACAATTCTGCCAGTAGCCTCAGGGTTTGGGAGTATCCTTTGCAATGCGAAGCGAGTGAAAACTGTGATCTCATGGGCTTGGAAGTAGTGGCGCAGTTTCCTTGAGGCCATGATGAGACCAAAGATCAACTTTTTCACGCCAAAGTACCTCAATCGAGCCCCCTATAATAAGGAACTAACGAAGTACACTGGGTGGTGCACCACTTTCTTCCTTGCTGTGTCCTTGGGGTTGCTCTCCCTGTCGTGCCCACTTCTGCCCTGATCCTTATCTGACTCTGCCGGTCCTTGATCACTCTCTGCTTCGTCCACTTCTCACTGCGCCACCAAGGCTGCACTAACCACTTGGTTGGTTGCCGCTAAGTATAGCAGCAACGGTTGTTGTGGCTTGCGAGCAACCAAGGTGGGCATAGAGGAAAAGTATGGCTTCAACTCTTGCAAGGCCGCTTCTGCTTCTTGGGTCCACTTCATGGATCCTGCCTTCTTCAGGATTTTCAAGAATGGCAGGGCACGCTCGACAAATTTTGAAATGAATCTGCTTAGCGCGGCAACGCACCCTATTAGACACCTCACATCCTTGACTATCCTTGGTGCTTGGATCTGGTCGATGGCTTTAATCTTATGTGGGTTGGCATCGATCCCCCGATGGGACACAAAGAACCCAAGTAGCTTTCCGGAGGGAACGCCAAACACACACTTCTCTGGGTTGAGCTTCAAGTTGATCTTGCGCAGATTCGCAAATGTCTCCTCCAACTCCTAGATAAGAGATGCTCTGTCCTTGGTCTTGACCACAATGTCATCCATATAAGCTTCAATGTTTCTGTGCAGCTGTGGCTCAAAACCAATATGGACTGCCCTTGCAAAATTAGATCCGACACTCTTTAATCCGAATGGCATGCAGATAAAATAGTATGTACCACATGAGGTGATGAGCGAGTTCTTCTCTTCGTCTTCCTTGGACATGAAGATCTGGTGATACCCAGAATATGCATCCAGAAAGGAAAGCAAATCGCAGCCTAAAGTGGAATGTACGATCTGATCGATGCGCGGCAAGGAAAATGGGTGCTTAGGGCAAGCCTTGTTGTGATCTGTGAAATCTATGCAAAGCCTCCATTTCCCTTAGGCTTCTGGACCACCACTGGATTTCCTAACCATGTGGGATGTAGCACTCCTCTGACCAAACAGCTGCTTCAAGCTTCTTGATCTCCTCTGCAATAAACTGCTACCTCTCCAAGGTGGTGCTCGATTACCTCCGTGGGAACACCAGGGATATCAGATGGTTGCTAGGCAAACACATCGATATTCGCCCACAGGAAGGCAACGAGCGTGCTTTCCTATTTTTCTTCGAGTGTGGCACTGATGGTGAAAGTATGATCAACGCCAGCGAGCCTTGTTGGGACCCTCTTCACTTGTGGAGCAGTAACCTTGCACCTTTTGCTATTGGAACTCTCCGGCAAGTCATCAATAGGAGCAATGTACTCCGAAGAGGTACGCTTCCCAGATTCCATGCCAGTGTACTTGCTATCCTTCTTCTTTCCTATCCCCTCCTTGGTGGGAACTGCTGCTGCCGCTGCCTCTGCCATGACCGCGTCCCGGTACATCTTGTCCATGCAAATGATTGCGTCCTTCTCATCTGATGGGATGGAAATGACTCCAACTGGTCCAAGCATCCTCAAGGTGTTGTAGGCATAGTGGGATGCCGCCATGAATTTAGCTAGGGTTGGTCGTCCAAGGATCCTATTATACGGCAAGGGGAGGTCGACCACATCAAACACAACCTTTTCAATCCGATAGTTCAACTCCCCTCCAAATGTCACGACCAACATGATCTTTCCCTTAGGATGACTCCTGCCGGGATTAACTCCGTGAAAAGTGTCGGTGACCTTTAACTCCTCTTCTGCTATCTGAAGTTTGCTGATAACCTTTGGACAAATCAGATTCAACCCGGCCCCACCGTCCACCAACATCTTAGTGACCTTGAGGTTGCGAATTGTCGGAGAGACCAACAATGGCAAACACCCTATCGTAGTGGTACGGTCAGGATGATCATCTTCGTCAAAGATGACGGCTGCGCGTGACCATTTGAGTGGTTTCCGGGCCTCTGGTGCTGGTTCCATGACATTGGCCTCACGTGCCCACCGTTTGAGTTGGCGGTGAGAGGTGTGCAGGGATGTGCCCCCCTTCAATGCACAGGGCATCAGTGGCCTTCCGAAACCCTTGCTCACTGGTTTTTTCTCTTCATCCCCTCCATCACTCTCATCATCACAGGCTCCTTCTCTTTATCTTTGGCAGGTTTTCCTTTGTTCCGGAGGGGTCTGCTGGGGCGATTTACTTCACCGCCTCGACCCTTACCGCCAGCAACATTCTAACCCTTTTCCTTGTCACGCTTCTCGTACTCTGCTCTTTGCCTCTTGATGAGCTGCTCAACCTGATAATACTCTTGAATGTCGTGGCCCTTGGTTTGATGAATCTTGCAATATGACCCATCGCCCTTCCCGGCCTTCTCGTCACCCACAGCCTCCCGTCAGTTAGTGCACATGGTAGCTTCTTTGCCGGGGGCTTCGGCCTTAGCCGTCTTACCGGTACTAGGTGTACCCTATGCTTCAACAGTCATCACTGCCTTATCCTTGCGCCTCTTATTGCACGTCTTGCTCTTCTTCTGACTCGTGGATTCATCATCATCCTCAGAATTGACATTGATGCAGTCCTCCTCCCTAGGTAACTTCCTTCCCTCCTCCATTCAAGCACACTTATCAACCAAGGTGTAAAGCTCCTTCACAGTCTTGAGCAACTGTACGTTCATCTTGGAACGAATCATGCGGTTGCACACATTGGATGGGAAGGTGGCTATCACAGCTGCGGGATGGATATTCAAGATGTTCATGTGAACTCTGTTGAATCTTTGGAAATACTTCTGGAGAGTTTCTCCTTCTTTCTGTTGGAGAAGCTGCACATAGTTAGGCCGACCTGGTTCTTGATGGCCGCTAGTGAAGGCGACAATGAACTCATGGCACATGTCAGCCCATGACGAAATGCAGTTCTCCGGTAGGTGCATCAGCTAGTACCTCACATTGGACTTGAGAGCCAAAGGGAAGTAGTTGGCGAACACCTTCTCATCTCTTCCCCCGGAAGCTTGGAAGCGATGGTGTAGATGCCCAGAAACCCTGCCGGGTTTAGCCTCCCATCATACTTCTCGGGTATCTCAGGCTTGAACGTGCAGACGGACGGCTAACAGACTTGCCGCAGCTCACGAGTAAAGGCAGGGCACCCAATCTCAAAAGATAGGCACCCGCCAATATCGAGCACAAGCTTGTCAACGTCAGGACCATCGCACCCATTGGTCCATAGGTGGTCGTCGTGGCATCACTCAATGACAACGCACGTGTCTCCCCTTCGCCTGTCCTCTCGGGCTCGCCGCCAGTCTGGACGCGCTCGAGGGTCAGAAGAGGCCACCAAGACGTCATCAGGTTCTTGATTCTACTGCGCTCGTGCTGGCTGCCGTGGCAGGGACTGTACTGTGGGGGTGGAAATCCGTATGACCAGCGGCATGAGCCATCGTCATCGCTTGAGGAGGCCGTGGTGGGCCAGCTTGCTGTGAGCCCCTAGCCTCGGCAAAACCGAGCATACTATGGATGGTGGCATGCCACTCGTCCATCTGCTCGGCCGCTGGCCTGAACCTTGGTAGCAGCTGAGCCCGCGCCATGGCCTCCATAGTCGTACTCTACATGGGTGATGACAACGCAGATCATAAAATCGCTCGACTCCTGACGGTGCCAGCAGTGACACTACCATGTCCCCACTGTTGCGGGGTGGCCACCTGAATGGCATGGTGGCATGGCAAAGGCGCTTGAGGGCCAGCGGCTCCGTTAGGTGCAGCGACTTGGTCGAATCACCCCGAGGGAGGCGCACCCGCTGAGGTCACTCCCGTGACGGGGGCGGCTGGAGGGCGGCGACTTGCCCCGGACCGAGCACCATCGCTGCGGCTGTGCCCATCGGCGAGAGGAAGGGGTGTGGACGGAGTAACCCCTTCACATGTACCTCGTGGAGCGTGGCCATTGGGGTGTTGCTGATGTTGCTCTCCTCTGGTGTCTCCAACTGCAACTTCGGCCACGGGGGAAGTGGTGATGGTGCCGCCTGCTCCAACCACATCCGCAGTATCGTCCACATCCTCGGGCGCCTCCGCACCTCCCGTAGCATTGGTGGCTGCGGGCGACGGAGCCTTTGAGGTGGACAGGTGAGCCGAAGCACCAGATTTCTTCTTGGGCACCATGGTTGATGGTGCCGTCAAAGATGAAGATGGCGATGAAGATGATGCGCTGCACACGCTTTCAGGTTCGCACAAGTGATCCCCCTACCCGGCGCACCAAAGATGTCATGGGAAACAACGGCCACCTATGGGACCAAGGGTCCCTTGTTGTTTCGGCAGGGGGGATTTCACGTCGCACAAAGAGCAGAAGAGCGTGGGGCAGCACGGCAGAAATCAAACATGTAATTTTACCCAGGTTCGGGACACCTTGAGGCGTAAAATCCAACTACTGATTTGGTGGATTGATGGTGAAAGAATGGTGGTAGAGCGTAGTACACTTGCCCGCCAGGGGTTGCCTATGGGAGACAATGGCTATGTGTGTATGAGTGTGTCGGTATCCAACCTTCTAACCCCTTTTTATGATTGCCACGGGCCTCCTTTTACAGATTAAGGGGTCACCACAATGGAAAATCAGTCATTATGAACTCATAAGATAGCAAACAGTGCTATCGTACCTAACCCTGCAGGCTAACAGAGCGCATTAAATGCATCGCTCAATGTCACATTGTTGCTTGCCCAGCAAGCCTTGCTTGGATATTTTGCCAGGTTCACGCCTGCTTGCTTGACACATTGCAGGACGGATGTCGTCTTGTAACACCCCGGATGTAACTTTCCATAATTGTAACTCCAACTCTTGCCATTTCCGGCTATGTGATACGTTATTTCCTTCGTGGTTGGGTTTTTGTCTTTCGTTTTCCATTTTGTTCATGTCATGCATTTCATCTCTTGTCATCATTCGCATTACATCGGCATTGTTTTCTTAAAACTTGCATCCGCTCGTAGTCGTTCGTGGTTGCCGCTTCTCTCTTTGTCTCCGTTGACCTTTTGTCAGGCCTCTTTGTCTTTGTCAACCTCTCTCAGACCCCTCACGCGTGTCCGAAGCTGTCCCGAACCCGATCCGCTCAATCATCACCGTTGGATTCAGATCATCTCCAAACATCCCACTAATATCTTCAGTTTATTATTTGATCTCCCTTATCCTTTTTTATCTTGACCGTTGATGCAAATCAGAGGGTCCAAACCTAGAGCCACTTTGCTATATATAAACCAAACCATACCTAATCTAGGCTACCCCTAAAACCTAGGAGATTTGTCCCCATCCCCGCCGCCACCCGGTCTCGATCCACCTCGGGATCCCCTTCTCTTCGTTTCCTCCACCCACCAACATGTGCCCGAGCTCCTCCTCCCCGACCTCGAGCACCCAATCCACCCCACGCCGAGCCTCCGTGCTGCAGCCGCCTCCCCGTGCGCCTCTCCAGCATCTTCGTCCTCCAGCCGCGCCTAAGGCGGTCGCCTCCTCTGCTCCGAGCACCTCGGCCATCTCCTTCCTCGCCCCCCTGCACGGATCTAGCCTGCCCGCTCGATCCGGATCAGACCGAGGCAGCAGCCTCCGTCCTTGAGTGCAAGAGGAGCTTACCCGACTCCAGCCGCCTTCCCCACTGCTCTGTTGTCCGTACTTCCTCCCTTGCCTCTCTCTCACAGCATGCTCCCTCTCTCCCCCGTGTCTCTACAGGAGCCGAACAGCGCCGCCGGCTATAGATGCCGCCATGGACGCTGAGCTCCTCAACCTGCACCTTACGACCTCCCACTCTTGGCGCCCCTTTCTCAACCATGCCTGCTGATGCCGCCAAGTTCCCCCGCCACTGCTGCCGTTCGCCTGCCATGGCGCCTCGGCCTCCTCAAGCCCGGTGCCGTTCAAGCCCGTTCTCGGCCAGATCCGGACGCCCAGGACCTCACCGCCCCTTCGCCCCGCTCACTAGAGCTCTGCTCCCAGCCACCGCCTGCCCCGCTTGCCTCCTCTGCTTCGTCCTTGCGCGAGGAGGATGACCCAGCGCCAAGTCCCGCTTCGCCGTTGACTGCGCCCCTTCCACCTCCTCGTTCGATCCAACCAGGCCCAGATCTGCCAGCTCCCTGTGAGCCCAATGTGAGCAGCCCAGGTCCATCAGTTTCGGCCCATTGTAGTTTTTTCCCCTGTCTACGAATTTGTCTAATTATCCAGAAAACTGCATATTTACAAATTACCCCTCCAGGTTCATGCATATAATAACTAATAAACCGTGCATTGGTTTGAAACGAATTGTATATGTAAAATGCTTAGTTTTTCATCTAGTTTCATAATTTGCAACATTCATCCATGCTAAAATGTTTAAACTTGTTGTTTGTTTAATTTTGCATAAATGCCATGTTAAAACGATTTATTTCATAACTAAATAACCATAGCTCCAATTTTAATAAACTTTATATGTAAATGGGGTGGAAAATGCATAGATTAACTTGGTGCACTTTGTTTTACTGCTTAATAACATTAAAAATATGGCTTAGGACAGAAAATTACTAAATTCGAAATATGGACATGAGGATATTCCGGAATTGTTGTTTGTTATTTCTAGCCTCATTTAAACTTGCCTAAATAGTTAGTTTACTTATGCTTCGCCTCTTGCCATGTTTAAAAACATTTAATATTATTATGTACCTAGACGAGAGCGAACTAAATAACTCGAATGTGGTGTTTCGTCAATATGCAACTCGTTGCATATTGAGCTCCACTTAATTTGTAGTATTGTTTGTGCACTTTGCCATGCCATGCCTCATTAAACCGGACAATCATCATACTTGTTTGTGCATCATGCCATGATTATGCTTGTTGGTTTACCATGTTGTTCGCTTCTTTCCGGTTTGCTTCTCTCGTTAGCTTCGGTTTCGTTCCAGAGTTGTGAGGAATTCGTTCGACTACATCGGTTTGTCTTCTTCTTGGACTCGTTCTTCTTCCTTGCTGCATGTCAGGCAAGATAACCATTACCCTCGATATCACTTCTATCTTTGCTTGCTAGTTGCTTCATTCTACCGCTATGTTGCGCTACCTATCACTTGTTTACCATGCCTCCCATATTGCCATGTCAAGCCTCTAACCCACCTTTCCTATTAAACCGTTGTTTGGCTAAGTTACTGCATTTGCTCAGCACCCTCTTATAGCGTCGCTAGTTGCAGGTGAAGTTGAAGATTGCTCCATGTTGGAACATGTTTATGTTGGGATATCACAATGTCTCTTATTTTAATTAATGCATCTATATACCTGGTAAAGGGTGGAAGGCTCGGCCTTTTGCCTGGTGTTTTGTTCCACTCTTGCCGCCCTAGTTTCTGTCATACCGGTGTTATGTTCCTTGATTTTTGCGTTCCTTACGCGGCTGGGTTTATCGGAACCCCTTGATAGTTTGCTTTGAATAAAACTCCTCTAGCAAGGCCCAACCTTGGTTTTACGTTTGCCTAAAAACCTACTAACTTTCCCTTGGGCAGGCTGTTAGTAGTAGCGCGGTCAGTACCCGCACTACTACTGTTGACTATATCAGCACCGCTTTTCAGGAATGTACTACTATTAGTTAGCTGTAGCGGTTTCTGATATGTCTCCGTTGTATCTATAATTTTTGATTGTTCCATGCCAATATTATTCAACTTTCATATACTTTTGGCAACTTTTTATTTTATTTTTGGGACTAACATATTGATCCAGTGCCCAGTGTCAGTTCCTGTCTGTTGCATGTTTTATGTTTCGCAGAAACCCCTTATCAAACGGAGTCCAAACAGGATAAAAACGGACGGAGAATTATTTTGGAATATATGTGATTTTTGGGAAGTAAAATCAACGCGAGACGGTTCCCGAGGTGGCTACAAGACAGGGGCCCACACCCACTCCAAGTGGGCGTGGCCCCCACCCATGTGGGCCCCTCGTAAGGCGGTTGATGCTATACTTTGGCTGCAAGAAATCTAATTTTTGGAAAAATATTTGGGCGAAGGTTTCAATCCAATCGGAGTTACGGATCTCCAGATATAAAAGAAACGGTGCCAGGGCAGAATTCGAGAACGCAGAAATAGAGAGAGACAGAGAGATAGATCCAATCTTGGAGGGGCTCTCTCCCCTCCCAAACCATGGGAGCCAAGGACCAGAGGGAAAACCCTTCTCCCATCTAGGGAGAAGGTCAAGGAAGAATAAGAAGAAGGGGAGCTCACCCCCCTTGCTTCCGGTGGCACCGGAACACGGCCAGGGGCCATCATCATTATCGCGATCTTCACCAACACCTCCATCATCTTCACCAACATATCCATCACCTTCCCCCATCTATATTCAGTGGTCCACTCTCCCGCAACCCGCTGTACCCTCTACTTGAACATTGTGCTTTATGCTTCATATTATTACCCAATGATGTGTTGCCATCCTATGATGTCTGAGTAGATTTTCATTGTCCTACCGGTGATTGATGAATTGCTATCATTGGTTTGAATTGCATGTTTTATTATTGGTGCTGTCCTATTGTGCCCTCCGTGTCACACAAGCATGAGGGATTCCCGCTCTAGGGTTTGCAATATGTTCATGATTTGCTTATGGTGGGTGGCGTGAGTGACAGAAGCACATACCCGAGTAAGTAGGTTGTTTGCGTATGGGATAAAGGGGACTTGATACTTTAATGCTATGGTTGGGTTTTACCATAATGATCTTTAGTAGTTGCGGATGCTTGCTAGAGTTCCAATCATAAGTGCATATGATCCAAGAAGAGAAAGTATGTTAGCTTATGCCTCTCCCTCAAATAGAATTGCAATAGTGATTACCGGTCTAGTAATGTAGTCAATTTCTTAGGGGCAATTTCACAACTCCTACCACCACTTTTGCACAGTCGCTATATTTACTTTGTTGAATCTTCATCTAAACAACCCCTAGCTTTTATTTACATGTTCTTTATTATCTTGCAAAACTATCCTATCACACCTACAAAGTACTTCTAGTTTCATACATGTTCTAGGTAAAGAGAACGCTAAGCGTGCATAGAGTCGTATCAGTGGCAGATAGGACTTGAGAGAATATTTGTTCTACTTTAGCTCCTCGTTGGGTTCGACACTCTTACTTATCGAAAGAGGCTACAATTATCCCGTATACTTGCGGGTCATCAAGACCTTTTTCTGGCGCCATTGCTGGGGAGTCATAGCGTGGTGTGAATATTCTCGTGTATGCTTGTTTGCTTTATCACTAAGTAATTTTTATTTGATGTTCTTAGTTGTTCTCTATCTTTAGTTATGGGTAGGAAACGAAAAATACCAATAAAATTAGTTGTACCTACTGAACCAATGGTTGAAGAACCACTCAAAATCTCTCACACTCCTGAAGCTTTTTACTTGGATCATCTTCGACCCCTTTGTGCTCGTGCTGAAACCCCCACTAGCTTACTCGAGGGCAAATGTTTAGATGAGCATGCTTGTTATGTGTGACACCGTATATCTCAAAAAGGGAAACTTTTACTGGATCAAATTCATTGTTTGCAGTGTTATGCTTGGAATTTATGTGAAATATATGATTTTACTTGTTGTTCTGAAAACCCTAAGAAACACCTTACCTACCAATGTGAGTTTAGTGATAATGGAATCGTATCTTCGTATGCTAAGGGTGTTTATAATTACTATGATGTCCAACAAATTGAAGAGTTTGTTGCTTTTAAGGGTGCTTATGAAATTGCTTCTTTGATTGAAAAGTATGATGCTACTCTCTACAAATCTGAAAATTTTGCCATCTTTAAATATTGTTATGATAATTATGCTTCTAATGCCTATGTTAAACCATATATTGAGGACTCCTCCGCTGTTCAAGAAGAGAGTAATATTTTGCAGGAATCTATGGAAGAAGAAATTGATGAAACTGTGAGCTCATTGGATAAAAAAGATGACGAGGAGAGCGAAGAACAAAAGGAGGAAGAGCGGATTAGCTACCCGTGCCCACCTTCTACTGAGAGTAACTCTTCAACTCATACATTGTTTCATTCCCCTTCCACTACAAGAAATATGTCAACTTATGACCTTCTGTTAGTGACCCTGGAAGAATTGGTCATAGATTTATGACCATTTGAGACCAATTGGTCAAAAGCTGTTCGAGGGGCTCCAAACCCTAAACCATTGCGACCATTTTGGTCAGAAAGGTCATAATTTCCTTACACAAAATGGTCATAAAGCAAACAGCGCTAGTCCGCTGCCTCATTTCTAGTTGTTAACGACCAATATAGATGGTCATAGCCTTGTAAATTGTGGTGGGTTGCTATGACTAGGCACCACCTCATTAGTTTTGCCTATGTGTCATGTCCATGTGGCAGTTTTTGCCCTAGGTTGTGAAGCAACCTATATTTCTGTCATTCCCAAAATTCCCAAAAAAATCTCATAAATTCTTTGGGTCATATCTTCGTCAAATATGTAAAAACCTTCCTTGCCTAGTTCAAAACTAATTCAAAAATATTCATTTTCCTATTCTGTTCAGAGTAACAGTTTGTGAAGGAAGTACCACTTTGGCATGTCCAAATAGTATCCATTTTCTACAATGCTTTCCTATGCCCAAATAACCATCCTCCACCAAATGCCAGCTCAATCCATTCATTATTTTGAGCCGAGCTTCAACATTCGTATTTATGTCCAGTGTGGTTGTTTGCAAAGCAAGTACCACCTAGGCTCCTCCTTTTGAGCTGAAAATTTGTGAAAACGGTCTTCTTAGTAACTGATCATCCTCAGCCAAAACTCACGCCCATTAGCCATGTACATTTCCTGTACCGCTAATCAAACACTTGGCTGCTAATTCATGTTTGAGCATCGATTGGTCTCCTCGTGAGAATCTTATGTTGTAATTTTCTTCCTAGCACCAACCTGGGGAGTGCCCAACCCACTAGACATGCCTAGGCCGCCCAGAACACATGGCAACACCACGGTCACGCGGTGACCACGCCGCGGGCATGCGAGTTTACGCGCTCTAGAGTTGGGGCCCTCGGCCACCGCCCAAACCTCGACGTATCGCCACCAAACCATGTATTTATGATTAAATAGGTCCTTATGTAACTAGAAATGATTTTTGGAAAAATTAAATAGCAAACTATGAGGCATCTGCAGTTCAAATTTGACCCGCTTCCAGCTGAATCGGTAGAAATTTGTCTTTTTCACGAGAGGTGGATCAAAATTTTTTACACCAGACCATTTTGTCAATTGTGCATTAAATATGGCCTAGTATTTTATAAAAATGATTTGGTCCAATTTTGCAACAATTATTTGGTAGTTCCTTCACAAAAAAACCTCCTTTCGGGCACTCGAAAAATGGAAAATGGTTTTTTCGTCCAACGAAAATGAAAACTTCCTTAGGCAACATTGTTTGCTATTCCAATATGCACCCTTGTGCACAATATGAGATCATTTGAACAAACTATGCCATGAATGTGGCCATAAGATTGATCATTTGGCTTGAAAGCCATGAATCTTCACACTAGATAGCTCATTTCTGAGAACACTTTTTTAAAATAATTACCGTATTACAAGTTTATTATTTTTCCTGGAAACTTGGCCACATATGATGACACCATGCGAAGGTTTCCCAATTTTTTGATTTTTTTTGAATTTTTTATGCCCGTTTGAAAATGCGGTCAAAACGGCGAGCTTGACCGTTCCTAGCTAGTGGTTGAATCTTGGAATTTTTTTGGTGGTTCTATGATTAAATAGATACTTATGTACCTAGAAATGATTTTTGGAAAAAATAAAGAGCAAACTACGAGGCAACTACAATTCAAATTTGACCCGCTTCTAGCTCAATCGGCGGAAATTTGTCTTTTTCACGAGAGGTGGATCAAAACTTTTTACACCCAACCATTTGGTTAATTGTGCATTAAATATGTCCTAGTATTTTAGAAAAAGGATTTGGTCCAATTTTGCAACAATTATTTGGTAGTTCCTTCACAAAAAAACCTCCTTTCGGGCACTTGAAAAATGAAAAATGGTTTTTTCGTCCAAAGAAAATGAAAACTTCCTTAGGCAACATTGTTTGCCATTCCAATATGCACCCTTGTGCACAATATGAGATCATTTGAACAAACTATGCCACGAATGTGGCCATAAGTTTGATCATTTGCCTTGAAAGTCATGAATCTTGAGAGATGATAGCTCATTTCTGAGAACACTTTTTTAAAATAATTGCCATATTACAAGTATGTTATTTTTCCTGGGAACTTGGCCACATATAATGACACAATGCGAAGGTTTCCCAATTTTTTGATTTTTTTTGAATTTTTTATGCCCGTTTCAGAATGCGGTCAAAACGGCGGGAATTACCGTTCCTAGCTAGTTGTTGAATCTTGGAATTTTTTTGGTGTTTCTCTGATTAAATAGGTACTTATGTACTTAGAAATGATTTTGGGAAAAAATAAATAGCAAACTATGAGGCACCTGCAGTTTAAATTTGACCTGCTTCCAGCTGAATCGGCGACAATTTGTCTTTTTCACCAGAGGTGGATCAAAACTTTTTACACCCAACCATATTGTGCATTGAATATGTCCTAGTATTTTAGAAAAATGATTTGGTCCAATTTTGCAACAATTATTTGGTAGTTCCTTCACAAAAAAACCTCCTTTCAGGCACTCGGAAAATGAAAAATGGTTTTTTCGTCCAAAGAAAATGAAAACTTCCTTAGGCAACATTGTTTGCCATTCTAATATGCACCCTTGTGCACAATATGAGATCATTTGAACAAACTATGCCATGAATGTGGCCATAAGATTGATCATTTGGGTTGAAAGCCATGAATCTTCACGCATGATAGCTCGTTTCTCAAAACACTTTTTTAAAATAATTTCCGTATTACAAGTTTATTATTTTTCCTGGAAACTTGGTCACATATGATGACACAATGCGAAGGTTTTCCAATTTTTTGATTTTTTTTTGAATTTTTTATGCCCGTTTCAAAATGCGATCAAAACGGCAGACTTGACCGTTCCTAGCTAGTGGTTGAATCTTGGATTATTTTTGGTATTTCTCTGATTAAATAGATACTTATGAACCTAGAAATGATTTTTGGAAAAAATAAAGAGCAAACTACGAGGTAGCTACAGTTCAAATTTGACCCGCTTCCAGCTGAATCGGTGGGAATTTGTCTTTTTCACGAGAGGTGGATCAAAACTTTGTACACCCAACCATTTGGTCAATTGTGAATTAAATATGTCCTAGTATTTTAGAAAATTGATTTGGTACAATTTTGCAACAAATATATGGTAGGTCCTTCACGAAAAAACCTCATTTCGGGCACTCACAAAAAATGATTAAAAATAGATAGAAAATCAGAAATGCATAGAAAATGGTGCTCATCCATAAAATGTGGTCTAACTTGAGTGAAAATTTGTGTGATGCCTTTTTGCAAAATAGTTTTGATAGCTACTTCACAAAATCCCTCTATTTTTAGTACTTGAAAACTATTTTAGATCACTGATTTTCTGAACCAATCAAAACTCTTCCCACGGATCGATGACATGGCGCCCATCCAGCCATCCATCCATACATATCTCCATATCCGTCCATCCATCTATCTACAGAAAAAAGGAGATACCCCCTCCCCCGCAGCCCAAACCCTAGATTAGATCCCCCATCGCACCCCTCCTCCCTGCTCCCAATGTCCCCGTCGCCGCCGCCCCCTCCTCCCCGTACCCGCCCCCTCCCGATCCAGTCCTCTCCCACCCACCACCGACCTCGCCGTCCTCCTTACCCACCACCGCCGACCTCGTGCCTCCCTCCCCTCTCCGCATCTCCCGGCCACCTCTACGTCCAAGGAGATCGAGCGAGCGCCCGAGTGCGCCCGTCCTCGCAGCCTCCTCCCAGGATTCCCCGCACCCGAGCCCCAAGAGAGGAGCTCCTCTTGTGTTTTTGCATGCCGCCGCCGGCGACCACCAGCCACAGCTTGCCAGAGCCAGCAGATGAGTGCCATCCTTCTTCTCTGTTCTCTTCTTCCCGTGCTCTCTTTCTTCCTCCTTTCTCTCTCTCACACATCTCGATTTCTCTCTCTGCCTTGGATCTTCAGACGGAAGGGCGCCTCGGGCTTCTCCTGGGCCTCCACCGTCGACCACGTCACCGCCGGCATCTCCGCGTCCGGCCTCACCGCAATAGTCACGGGTGCATCGAGCGGGATCGGCGCGGAGACGGCACGGGTGCTGGCGGCACGCGGGGCCCACGTCGTCATGGCCGTCCGCAACCTCGCCGTCGCAGAGGACGTGCGCCAGGCCGTCCACGCCGAGTCCCCCGCCGCCAGCCTCGACCTCATGGAGCTGGACCTCTCCTCCCTCGCCTCTGTCCGCAAGTTCGCCGGCGACTTCGACGCCACCGGCCTCCCCCTCAACATCCTTGTGTAAGGCAGCAGCCCCTCTCCTAATCCCCACACCACTACCTAATCCCCACACCACTACTTACTTGCGGCTCCACTATTGCAATTTGTGAGGACCATCCATTCATTCAGGTTCAGGTTCAATTTTAGTTAGCCATTAAATTCTTCTATCCTGCGTGCGTGCTGAATATGTTCTCCACTGTCAAGGATTTATTTATTGTCTTGTTAACTTCTAGCTAGCTGCTGCTTGCGTTGCATTGCATTGCATTGTGTGTCAAGTGATTAATCAGCGTGCGTGCTGAATATGTTCTTCACTGTCTAGGATTTTCTGCTGTGTTTTTTACTTGTAATAAATACTGTTAAAGTAGCCAGCCACTGGGATCTGAAGTTGCAACGCCAAGTTGCAATTAGCTGGGATGTGTAGCGTGGCTGGCTTGTGTTGATTGGTTTTGAGATATAATTGGAAACTGATTGTGTGTCAGTACAACAAACGTGATAATATTTTTAATAGCAAACATGCTGATGGAAGTGTCCTTCCATACGTGATTCTAATTTGCACTTCTCGGTCAGAGGCATCTCCATTACGTGACACACTTTGGGTGTGCAAACGAATATGTGCGTGTTTCACATATTACGTGAGAAAATTTTGTTAGTTCTCGGCCATTATAATTAGGATCCACAGCTTGTTTGCCTCGCTTTGCTAGGCTATTTGGGAACATGCTTCTGAATATTTGTAGATTCTGAACATGCAAGCAAATATGCAGGAGTAAACAAGTTCTTGCAGTAGATATTGTAAGTGTTTGTTCTGAACATGTACTGTCACCGAAGATATTGCAAGTGGTCTGACAAGATTTTCTTAATTTGCAAGTTTAGTTACTTTTCCAGTTAATTAACTGGACATCTTGGAGTAGTTAGAAAATCATGAATTATTTACAGAAATCTGTAGAAGTATTGTACTCCAGTGTGCATTACTTACATAAACTTGCTTGCAAGCTTATTTTCTGACTTTCATATTCTGAAACTGAAAAAGCTTAGTTAAATTCTATTAAGTTTTAGTAATATTCAGTGGAGTGGAGTGTTTACTGTAAATTTTGAACATCACTTTCCCTTGCTGTTAACTGCTGTAGCATTAGGAGTAGTTTTACTGTAGTACTGCTTGAACTACTCCAAGCATTAGGAGTACTGTAAAGCGAGTAAATGGAGGGCGAGGAATTTTTACTGCAATGTAGGATTGCACAGGGAGTTGTTAGTAGTTGATCATCACTATTGCTAAAAGCTATTGCCTGATATAATATAAGTATGAGCACTCAACCATTGTACAACTTTATGCATATTTGTTTTGTATTTTTTTATAAATGATGATAGTTTGTGCAAGATGTTCACATGTTATTTTATTTTTTGACTAAATTCTCTTATGCCCTTGAATTAGCTTGACCCAGAACAACAACATCCTTGATGCATACTGACCTTCACCTTGTTATTTCTCTTGCAGACTCGAAGGAGACTATAAGCAAGGCTCTTCGGTTGTGAGAGTGTCCAGGGGTCGTGGGTGCGGCTAATGCCTATGTCTGTGGCCGCACTTGACACTGCCCTCTCTTTAAGGGCACATATCATTTTTTATAACTCTGCTATCTTTTCCCAAGTCTTTATTATCTTGCCTAGCCTTGTACTGATATGTATTGTTTGATGCTAATTACCCAAGTTAATGCATGATGTTAAGGATAACCTGAGAACACTTGCCTAAGTTTATAAGATATGCATGTGACAGTTCAAACCTACTTTGCTGCTCTTTCAATGCTTTTGCTGCTGTACTGTGCTTCTCTAGTTGTTTGAATGCTTCTGCTGCTAGCCTGCTAGACTGCTACTAGCTTGAATAGGTGTGCACTTGTGCTGGTGGTGGTGCTGCTTGTGTTGCTGCTGCTAATTAAATGCTTATACTCACGCTGCTGTTGATTAAATTCTTATGTTGTTGTTGCATGCTTATGCTATTGATTCAATGCTTTAGAAATTAATTGAATTGAACCTATTGTAATTCTTCCTGTTATACTCATATTTAATTTTTGGGTTTCTATTTGATTTTACGGTTCATCTTCAATTTCTTCTATAACCTGCTTGGAGCTTAGAATACACAACCAAACTACTCTCATATACAACTAAGACCGATGATTCATGCTCAATTCTGTATATGTATGTATGACCAGTAAAGTTGGAAGACCCAAATTAATATTAAAGTTAATATGCTGAATTTTGTACCATATTCATGCTCATGCATCACTAGTTACTGCTTTTTTTGCTTGGTCTATTTTGGCTCAGAACCTGAGTATACCAAAAATGATTAAACAATTTCTCCAACTTACCAAAATTGTCATAATTGTCTCCTGCCTTATGATGTTAGTCTCTGTGCACTTACAAGTATTGTTAGTTGAATAGATGGCCGTGGTAGTAGAATAGGATTTTTCTTTAGGTGGGTGTTATAGTGATGTTCATTTCATTACCAAAATTTGTACCAATGTACCATGCAGGTATGTATAGATTACTATTGTAGAACAACATCAGGTTAATCTATTGCATTCAAGTTGTTGGAAGTTTTGTTATGCCATGCTTAGTGTTTACTGAAATGGGGCATTTGGTCTCTTGAAAGATTATTATTTACTTCTAGTGCATTTCACTAATTGTTTATCTAGATCAGGATCTAATGTCGTCGGGGCTGCTGCTGCTGTGACAGAAGATGAAGAAGCTTGGAGATGCGTGCCACAGTTTTAGTTGACATATATCTACTGATGTACCTGTTTAATTGTATATGCACTTGTTTAAGTTGCTTGAAGATGAACAACATCAGTAGTGCTGGTGTATCTCTGTTTTTGATTGTATGTGCATTTGTTGGACGTGTAGACGTGTATGTTCAAGTGTGTATGTGTATTTGGCTGGATTATTTCTGGATTTAATTAGTTAATTGAGATATTTATTGATTTTTTGCTGTTCAAGTGTGTAGATTTAAATCTGTGAATGAAATAGACCAAATGGGCTCTAAAAAGGCTGCGACCCAAACTATAGCGGATCAAAATATTGTGCATTTCTGAAAATCAGAAAAATAGGCTTATTGAAATGATTTGCAAAAGGCCATGCCCTAGAAAATAAAAGGCCAAATTATTGGGCCAGGCCCATGCTACTAGAGAATATTAACAGAAAAAATACATTAAAAAGGCCGAATTGTTGGGCTAGGCCCATGTAGAAAATCGAATTGGACCGGGCTGAATCTTGTGCCACATCAGCTTGCCACGCTGGATGCCTACGTGGCCTGGGGAGGTTGCTAGTGACCAAAACGCCACAGTGGACATATTTTGGTCATAAACGTCTTCGACCATTCCAGAAGAAAGGTCGCTATAGTCAGTTTACGACGCCTAGCTTTTGACCTTATGTTTTTGGTCACAAAAAGGTCATAAATGGAAATTTGTGACCATTCAGTGACCAATAGTGGTGGTCATAAGTTGACATATTTCTTGTAGTGTTCATGCTTACCGAAGGATGATGGCTATGATGATTGCTATGATCCCGTTGATTCACTTGAAATATCCCTTTTTAATGATGTTTGCTATGCTTGTGGCCAAGATGCCAATATGAATTATGCCTACGGAGATGAACTTGCTATAGTTCCTTATGTTAAACATGAAATTGTTGCTATTGCACCCACGCATGATAGTCCTATTATCCTTTTGAATTCTCCCTACTACACCATATCGGAGAAGTTTGCCCTTATTAAGCATGATGGGTTGCGTTTTACTATTACACATGATGAGTTTGATATATATATATAATATGCATGTGCTTGCTGCTCCAACTTGCAATTATTACGACATAGGAACTACGTCTCCACCTCTCTATGTTTCCAATAAGATAAAATTGCAAGAAATTGATTATACTATGCATTGGCCTTTACTTGGTGTGCATTAATTGTTCTTTTATGACATGCCGATGCATATGAAGAGAGTTAGACTTTGTTGTTGAATGATATATGTTACTTTGTGCTCACTACTAAATCACAAATCATTGTTAATTAAAATTGGCTTTGATATACCTTGGGATCCAGGTGGATCCATTACTTGAGCACTATATGCCTAGCTTAACAGCTTTAAAGAAAGCGCTGCCAGGGAGACAACCCGGAAGATTTAGAGAGTCACATATTTCTGTTGAGTGCTTTCATATAGTTTAAAAACAAAAATAAAATAAAGAGGGGAACCCAAAAACTTTTCAAAAAGAAAAGCAAAACTGAGAGAGACAAGCATTGTCGAAGTGGGAGAGCTCCTTGAACTTTGTTCATGCTCACGGAAACTCTGTGAATCTAAATTACAGAAACATTTCATCAAAAATTATCATCCCCTTGTACAATTCCATTGTATTACAAAAATAATGAGCTAAGGTTTGCCTTTAGGATGTTTACAATGCTTGTTGGTTTGTACGGTGCAGGACAGAAACTTTGGCTGTAGTGCGCGATTTTATATTATTTAGTGGAACGTCAAACGGTTCTGATTCTTTTTGCACAATCTTTATATACAAAGTTTTTATTTTTCCTAATTTTGGTAGAATTTTTGGGTTACTAGAAGTATCGTGATTGTTCAGATTGCTACAGAGTGTCATGTTTAAGACAGATTCTGTTTTTGATGCATAGTTTGCTTGTTTTGATGAAACTATCAATTTCTATCAGTGGATTAAGCCATGGAAAAGCTATATTACAGTAGAAAAAATGTAAAAAAAATATGAATTGGTTTTCAATATTACTGAGAGTAGTGATTTTCTTTATTATACTAACGGATCTTACCGAGTTTTCTGTTGAAGTTTTGTGTGGATGAAGTGTTTGATCGAGGAGGTCTCGATATGAGGAAAAGGAAGAGAGGCAAGAGCTCAAGCTCGGGGATGCCCAAGGAACCCCAAGTAAATATTCAAGGAGACTCAAGTGTCTAAGCTTGGGGATGCCCCGAAAGGCATCCCCTCTTTCTTCAACAAGTATTCGGTATGTTTTCGTATTTGTTTCGTTCATGCAATATGTGCAAGTCTTGGAGCGTCTTTTGCATTTAGTTTTCACTTTTATTTTATGCACCATGCTGGTATGAGATAGTCCTTGGTTTATTTACAAAATGCTCAATGCACTTCACTTATATCTTTTGAGTATTGATTTATAGAATTCTTCATGTGCTTCACTTATATCATTTGAAGTTTGGATTGCCTGTTTCTCTTCACATAGAAAACCGCCATGTGTAGAATGCTCTTTTGCTTCACTTATACTTGTTAGAGCATGGGCATATCTTTTGTAGAAAGAATTAAACTCGCTTGCTTCACTTATATCTATTTAGGGAGATGACAAGAATTGTTCATTCACATGGTTAGTCATAAAATCCTACATAAACTTGTAGATCGCTGAATATGATATGTTTGATTCCTTGCAATAGTTTTGCGATATAAAGATGGTGATATTAGAGTCATGCTAGTGGGTACTTATGGATTGTAGAGACACTTGTGTTGAGGTCTGCAAGTCCCGTAGCATGCACGTATGGTAACCGTTGTGTGAAAAGTTTGAAGCATGGGGTGTTTCTTTGATTGTCTTCCTTATGAGTGGCGGTCAGGGACGAGCGATGGTCTTTTACTACCAATCTATCCCCCTAGGGGCATGCGTAGTAGTACTTTGCTTCGAGAGATAATAAACTTTTGCAATAAGTATATGAGTTCTTTGTGACTAATGTGAGTCCATGGATTATACGCACTTTTACCTTTCCATCATTGCTAGCCTCTTCGGTACCGTGCATTGCCCTTTCTCACCTTGAGAGTTGGTGCAAACTTTGCTGGTGCATCCAAACCCCGTGATACGATACGCTCTATCACACATAAGCCTCATTATATCTTCCTCAAAACAGCCACCATACCTACCTATCATGGCATTTCCATAGCCATTCCGAGATATATTGCCATGCAACTTCCATCATCATCATATACATGACTTGAGCATTCATTGTCATATTGCCTTGCATGATCGTAAGATAGCTAGCATGATGTTTTCATGGCTTGTCCGTTTTTTGATGTCATTGCTACGCTAGATCATTGCATATCTCGGTACACCGCCAGAGGCATTCATATAGAGTCATATCTTTGTTCTAGTATCGAGTTGTAATATTGAGTTGTAAGTAAATAAAAGTGTGATTATCATCATTATAGAGCATTACCTCATGAAAAAAAGAGGCCAAAGAAGCCTAAATAAAAAAAAGGGGGCCAAAGAAGCCCATCCAAAAAAAGAGAAGAAAAGAAAATGGGCAATGTTACTATTCTTTTACCACACTTGTGCTTCAGAGTAGCACCATGTTCTTCATATAGAGAGTCTCCTATATTGTCACTTTCATATACTAGTGGGAATTTTTTATTATAGAACTTGGCTTCTATATCCCAACGATGGGCTTCCTCAAATGCCCTAGGTCTTCATGAGCAAGCAAGTTGGATGCACACCCACTTAGTTTCAATTTGAGCTTTCATACACTTATAGCTCTTAGTGCATCCGCTGCATGGCAATCCATACTCCTCGCATTGACATCAATTGATGGGCATCTCCATAGCCTGTTGATTAGCCGCGTCGATGTGAGACTTTCTCCCTTTTTGTCTTCTCCACATAAACCCCCACCATCATATTATATTCCACATATAGTGCTATATCCATGGCTTGCGCTCATGTATTGTGTGAGGGTTGAAAAGGCTGAAGCACGTTAAAAAGTATGAACCAATTGCTCGGCTTGTCATCGGGGTTGTGCATGATGGGAGCATTTTGTGTGACGAAAATGAAGCATGGCCAAACTATATGGTTTTGTAGGGATAAGCTTGCTTTGGCCATGTTGTTTTGAAAAGACATGATTGTTTTATTAGTACGCTCGAAGTATTATTGTTTTTATGTCAAATGATAGACTATTGCTTTGAATCGCTCGTATCTTAATATTCATGCCATGATTAGATACATGATCAAGATAATGCTAGGTAGCATTCCACATCAAAAATTATCTTTTTTATCATTTACCTACTCGAGGACGAGCAGGAATTAAGCTTGGGGTTACTGATATGTCTCCATCGTATCTATAATTTTTGATTGTTCCATGCCAATATTATTCAACTTTTATATACTTTTGGCAACTTTTTATACTATTTTTTGGGACTAACATATTGATCGAGTGCCCAGTGCCAGTTCCTGTTTGTTGCATGTTTTATGTTTCGCAGAAACCCAATATCAAACGAAGTCCAAATGGGATAAAAATGGACAGAGAATTATTTTGGAATATTTGTGATTTTTGGGAGGAAGAATCAACGCGAGAAGGTGCCCGAGGTGGCCACGAGGGTGGCCCACTCCACCACTCCAAGTGGGCACACCCCCACCCTCGTGGGCCCCTAGTAAGGCGGTTGATGCTCTACTTTGGCAAGCTAATTTTTGGAAAAATATCTGGGCGAAGGTTTCAATCCAATCGGAGTTATGGATCTCCGGATATAAAAGAAACGGTGCCAGGGCAGAATCCGAGAACGCAGAAACAGAGAGAGACAAAGAGACAGATCCAATCTCGGAGGGCTCTCGCCCCTCCCAAGCCATGGGAGCCAAGGACCAGAGGTGAAAGCCTTCTCCCATCTAGGGAGAAGGTCAAGGAAGAAGAAGAAGAAGGGGGGCTCTCTCCCCCTTGCTCCCGGTGGCGCCGGAATGCCGCTCGGGGCCATCATCATCACCGCGATCTTCATCAACACCTCCATCATCTTCACCAACATCTCCATCACCTTCCCCCATCTATATTCAGCGGTCCACTCTCCCGCACACCGTTGTACCCTCTACTTGAACATGGTGCTTTATGCTTCATATTATTATCCAATGATGTGTTGCCATCCTATGATGTCTGAGTAGAATTTTGTTGTCCTACCGGTGATTGATGAATTGCTATGATTGGTTTGAATTGCATGTTTTATTATTGGTGCTTTCCTATTTTGCCCTCCGTGTCGCGCAAGCGTGAGGGATTCCCACTCTAGGGTTTGCAATATGTTCATGATTTGCTTATGGTGGGTGGAGTGAGTGACAGAAGCACATACCCGAGTAAGTAGGTTGTTTGCGTATGGGATAAAGGGGACTTGATACTTTAATGCTATGGTTGGGTTTTACCATAATGATCTTTAGTAGTTGCGGATGCTTGCTAGAGTTCCAATCATAAGTGCATATGATCCAAGAAGAGAAAGTATGTTAGCTTATGCCTCTCCCTCAAATAGAATTGCAATAGTGATTACCGGTCTAGTAAAGTAGTCAATTGCTTAGGGGCAATTTCACAACTCCTACCACCACTTTTCCACACTCGCTATATTTACTTTATTGCATCTTCATCTAAACAGCCCCTAGCTTTTATTTACGTGTTCTTTATTATCTTGTAAACCTGTCCTATCACACGTACAAAGTACTTCTAGTTTCATACTTTTTCTAGGTAAAACGAACGCTAAGCGTGCGTAGAGTCGTATCAGTGGCAGATAGGACTTGAGAGAATATTTGTTCTACCTTTAGCTCCTCGTTGGGTTCTACACTCTTACTTATCCAAAGGGGCTACAATAATCCCGTATAATTGCGGGTCATTACAGGCCAACCCAAGGGTCATCATTATTTTAACCCCCCGGGCCAGTGCTTCTCTAAGTGTTGGTCTGAACCGAGCAGCCTGCGGGGCCAACTCGATGAAACTCGAGGGCTGGTTTTACTTGTAGCTTGTCTCATCCAGTGTGCCCTTAGAACGAGATATGTGCAGCTCCTATCGGGATTTGTCGGCCCATTCGGGCGGTCTTGCTGGTCTTGTTTTACTATTGCCGAAATGTCTTGTAACCGGGAATCCGAGACTGATTGGGCCTCCCCAGAAGAAGTAATATCCTTCGCTGGTCGTGAGAGCTTATAATCGGCTAAGTTGGGACACCCCTGCAGGGTATAAAGTTTCGAGAGCCGTGCCCGTGGTTATGTGGCAGATGGGAATTTGTTAATATCCAGTTGTAGAGAACTTGACACTTGACTTATTTAAAATGCATCAACCGCGTTTGTAGCCGTGATGGTCTCTTCTCGGCGTAGTCCGGGAAGTGAACAGGGTTTGGGTTATGTTTGAACATAAGTAGTCTTCAGGATCACTTCTTGATCACTTCTAGATGACGACTGTTGAGTAGTTTCTCTTCCTTCTCTTGTACTCGGCTATTAGCCACCATATTTTGCTTATCAATTGCTGCTACTCCACCTCATTACCTTGTCCTAACCACAAGCTTAAATAGTCTTGATCTCGCGGGTTTTGGGATTGCTGAGTCCTCGTGACTCACAATATACTACCAAACAGTTGCAGGTGCCGAATGATACCAGTGCAGGTGATGCAACCGAGCTCAGTTGGGAGTTCGATGAGGATCTTGGTCGTTACTATGTTTCATTTCCTGAAGATCAGTAGTGGAGCCCAGTTTGGATGATCGGGGATCTAGCATTTGGGGTTATCTTCTTTTCATTTGGATATGTCCGTAGTCGGACTATGTGTGTACTCTGAATGATATATGAATTATATGATCTTTGCGTGAAGTGGCGATTGTAAGCCAACTCTATTTACCCCTTTCTTGTTCATTACATGGGATTGTGTGAAGATGACCCTTCTCGCGACAAAACCACAATGCGGTTATGCCTCTAAATCGTGCCTCCACATGTGGGATATATAGTCACATCATGGGCGTTACACGTCTATAGGTATTTCCTGTAGAAAGTGGCTACCATGTGGCGAATGGCTGCCACTTAATCACTTTGCGGCTTAACACCGCACTAATTGATGACATGGGTCGTGGTGGAGTGGTTGGGTGAGGTGGTTTTTGCCTTCATGAGACCCGGCAGGCCCTGCCGAGACGTCTTGGATGTTTTCTTCTGGGGGCGACCCCACCCTCATCGAGCTCATCTGCCCGACAAGGGAGGATTTTCTCCTGATGGTATCTTGCTTTTTGGCTTAACCTTGGTCCTCTTGATCTGCATGTTGGTACTTCGAAGGTCTTGGACTCTTGTACACTGGCATGGCCTGGTGCCATAATCTTGTTCCCGCGGCTGTGCACAGTTTGGGCAACAGACCCAGGGTTTGTTGCACCGACAGGTTATGTCCAAGAATATGCATTTTGATCTTATGCTTCCAACTAGAAAAATTAGTACCATCAAAGAAAGGACCTCTATGGTGGTAATTTCCCTAGCTAGACGCCATACTCTTCTAGGATGCGAAACCAAGGCCATAATCACCAAAGCTATGGAAATTAAGGCAAATGGAGACCAAAGCTATGATACCACTTCTAAGATAGAAAGTATGTCTAGAGGGGGTGATTAGACAACTTGACCAAACAAAAAACTAGCCTTTTCCCAATTTTATCTCTTGGCAGACATTAGCAACTTAACACAAGTCAAGCAATCAACCTACACATCCAATTCTAAAAGTGTGGCAGCGGAATGTAAAACATTGCATATGAAGCTAAAAGGGAAGGGTTTGGAGAGGGCAAATGCAATGTAGACATGGAGATTTTTGGCGTGGTTCCAATAGGTGGTGCTATCGTACATCCACGTTGATGGAGACTTCAACCCAGAAGGATAACGGTTGCGCGAGTCCACGAAGGGCTCCACCCACGAAGGGTCCACGAAGAAGCAGCCTTGTCTATCCCACCATGGCCAATGCCCACCCAGGACTTGTGTCACTTGGGTAGATCTTCACGAAGTAGGTGATCTCCTTGCCCTTACAAACTCCTTGGTTCAACTCCACAATCTTGACGGAGGCTCCCAAGTGACACCTAACCAATCTAGGAGACACCACTCTCCAAAAGGTAATAGATGGTGTGTTGATGATGAACTCCTTGCTCTTGTGCTTCAAATGATATTCTCCCCAACACTCACTCTCTCTCACAGATTTGGATATGGTGGACAGATGATTTGAGTGGAAAGCAACTTGGGGAAGGGTAGAGATCAAGATTCTTATGCTAGGATTGGAATGTCTTGGTCTCAAAACATGAGTAGGTGGTTCTCTCGCAAAACATGAGTAGTGGAAGTGTAGGCACATTCTGATGGCTCTCTCACAAATGGACAAGGGGGTGGAGGGGTATATATAGCCTCCAGGCATAATCTAACAGTTAACCACAATTTACCAAACTCGGTGAGACAGGATAGTGAAACTCGGTGAGACCGATCTGGTTCAAAATGTGAACGTTAGGGTTTTCGATGGGACCGACATGATCAACTCAGTGGGACCGATGCACTAGGGTTAGGGCAAATCGTCATCTCGGTGAGACCGATCGCATGAACTCGGTGAGATCGATTTCAACAATAAGCAAACAGAGACTTCCAACATACTCGGTGGGACCGATCTCTCATTCCGATAAGACCGAAACATTACGAAGAGGAAACAGAGAGTTTGCATTGCAAACTCGGTGGGACCAATCGCTCATCTCGGTAAGACCAAAATGTTACAAAGGGAAATAGTAAGTTTGAAATCCCGTATCGGTGAGACTGAGATCCCTATCTGTGAGACCGAACTGGTTAGGGTTTTTGTCTATGGCTATATCAAGTGAACCCAGTGGCGCCGGATAGATCAAATCGGTGGGACCGAGTTTGACTTTAGGTTTAGGACAAATGTGGATATAAGAAAGTGGTTAAGGGCTTTGGAGCATATAACTAAGCATTTTGAGCAAGTAGACCATTATGCAACACCTCATCCCCTTTTAATAGTATTGGCTTTTCCTATGGACTCAATGTAATCTTGGATCACTAAAATGAAAATGAAGAGTCTCGAGCATTTGCCAATATGTGTCCCTCACATTTTGAGGGGTCCACATTTTTTGTCCATGCCATGCCAATCATTGAACTTTCTGAAACATTTAACTTGAATGGATATTAGTTCAATGAGCTATATGTTGTTATGAATTACCAAAACCACCCGGGGATTAGTTGCAATTTCAACCGTCCACCGCACTGGAGTTGTTCCTGCTACGTCGTCCTTCACCGCCTCAGATCTGCTTCCCCTCCATCGACAGACGGCCACCACAACACATTCAACAATTTTGCCATTGGTTCGTCCAAGGCTCCACTCTCCTCCAAAACATCGGTTCCCCCAGTAAAAAGAAGAACATCGCCGCGAAATAAGGAGGGCACGGCGCTGGCAACCGGCACTGGTACTCCTCTTCCCTTATTCATGCAAATCTTACATTTCTTCTTGCATGGTATTCATCCTACAGAAGACACTTGTTGACCGCTTCTTCCTACACCTTCTTCCTGATACTAGATGTTTCTATGTAGCGATCAGACCTCAAACAGTCTGATCTCTGTGCTTTAGTGTCATCCCTATATCAGAAAACATCGAATGTTGACACGCACAGTACTTGAAGGACTTATAACAGAGTAGCAATCACACACTTATTACATCGAATGTTTCAAAAGAGAACTTATTACAATAAATATGGCTTAAGGCCATCTAATAACAATAACATCGGAAGGCTTGGAAAATAGGTGAGTCCATCAACTCC
Organism: Triticum aestivum; assembly: GCF_018294505.1. Lineage (NCBI taxonomy): Eukaryota > Viridiplantae > Streptophyta > Magnoliopsida > Poales > Poaceae > Triticum > Triticum aestivum. Next base: position 354,615,818 of record NC_057804.1, on the reverse strand, counting down.
AACGGCATCACTGAGTATAGAACCACGACCTAAAGGCACCTTACTCGTCGTCTGAAAAGTCCGCAACATGAACGTTGCAGCCCGAAAACGGGTCATCACATGGAATATGCTGGCAATGTAACACATAGAGAGAAATGAAAGAATAAAGCTATACTACATGCATATATGGCTTGTGGAAAAGCTCTATGGTTACAGTTTTGCATAAAGCCAATTTTTCCCTACTACAAAGGAATAAATTTCATTTAACTATCATGGTGGTTGTTAAACATTGAGAAGATAGACATCCTCTCAATCCCAATTAAGCATCATCATTAGAACCCAACAATATTAATTAAAGTAACATGATGAGATTCACATGATACTCAAAACGTCCATAACCGGGACACGACTAACCATGATTAGTTTATACACTCTGCAGAGGTTTGTGCACTTTTCCCCACAAGACTCGATCTCCTCTGTTGGGATTCTCGCACTACATGATGTTTGAGAAACGGATGACCGAGACATAGTCTTTCAGAAGCGCTAGCACCTTACGATCGAGTAGACAGTACCAACCTACATCCCCTACATGTGCTAGTCTACCACTATAAGAGTTCGCACGACTTAGTCAACTATGCTAGAGCCCATAGTAGCTTGTGGCTGCACACGGAAGTTTCTAGCATGAATAATCTAATGATCCCTTTGAGCCTGGGTGGCCGTCCAAAAATAAAAACAGGCAATCGCTGGAATACCCAGGTGCCTCAATCCACCCAGATGTGTGTTTAAGTTGCCACCTTAAATAAACCATTAAATTAACAATATCACATCTGTCATGGATACACTCACCCAATCCACGTCTACTAGCATAGCATGGCATAATAAGAAAACGTAGAAGTAACTCCCAAGGGATTGATAATAAAACAGGTAATAGGTACTACCCCATCTACTTCCCAAAACCCACATATTAATCAGATCCTAATCATGCAATTGTTTGAGGATTGATCTAATGCAATAAAAATTGGGTAGTAAAGAGGTATGATCAAAGTGTTACTTGCCTTGCTGATGATCCGGGAAACCTAGAGATTCAAAGTAGCAAGCGGCGCACTCCGTGTACTCTATCACAACAAACAAACAAGCATACAATAAGCAGTCATCTAATGCACAGGTAAAACACAAACAAGAGATCTAACCAGAAAGTTCAACTTAAGAACTCTGGATTGCAAAAAGAATCAAATCAAACGAAGCAACGAAACCCAAACGGCGAAAGAAACAAGCTTCGTTTTACTAATCTGGACCTAAGTCAAATTTTACTGTAGCAAAAACTTGTTTGACTTGGTTAATCGGAAAGAGGGTTTCGAGACGAAACTCTAGGCGCTTGAATCGCCTGATTCCGATAAACGAGCGAAAATTTATACTAAAACAAAAAACAGATCGGAAATCACGATCAGAAATAATCGCGGAAAATCCGAGAAAAAGAAAAACGGACGAACAGGCTAACGAACAAACGTTCACTGTCTGCGGGAAAAAAATGAAAACCGTTCGTTAAAACGAACGTACGGACAAACGTCCGCAAAATAAACTAAACCGAAAAAACAGATCTAGGTTTTTTTTAACAAAACTGAACGAAAAACCGGCGGAAAAACCGAACGGCTTTCTGAGGAAAACCGACGGCGGCGGGGGC